>NC_057811.1:138413755-138483483 GCF_018294505.1 Triticum aestivum | reverse complement strand
CCGGCGGCGGGCGGCGAGGCAAAGGCGGCGGCGGCGGGCGGGCTAGATGCGGCGGCGGCGGTGGTGAAAACGGAGGGGGGTATACATGGAGGGGGGGTGCTAGGGGGCTTGGGGAAGGGGTAATCGAGGCGGCGGCGGCTCCCGTGGCGAGGCCGGACTCCGGCGGGCGTGCTCCCGTGCGGGAAGAGGAAGCCGCGAGGCGGGCCGTCGGCTGGGCCTTTGGCCCAGTCGGCGCGGGCGCGTATTTTTTTTTAAATAAGTTCCGCGGGAAAAATTGCGTAGAAAAATAGATAAAAATCAGAAAAATATGAAATAAATTTTCCCCGTCTAGTTAGAAAATCTAGAATAGGGTGAACATTTTTTAAAATCAAAAATAAATATTTTGAAAACATGCATATTTTTAAATGCCATAAAAATTGCAAATAAAATCCAATAAATTCCAAATAATGATTTTAACATTTTTCCTCCAGTATTTCAATTGTTTTGGAGAAGTCATATTTTCTCCTCTCGTTTATAAAAATGAAATATTTTTCCGGAGAGAAAAATAATTAAGATCCAATCCTCGTTTGAAAAAAAATCAAATAAGAAAATTCGAGAAAATCCCCAACTCTCTCCGAGGGTCCTTGAGTTGCTTAGGATTTATCGAGGATTTGTCAAAATGCAATAAAACATGATATGCAAATGATGATCTATGTATAACATTCCAAATTGAAAATTTGGGATGTTACAGAGTTGAACCCAAGGGATGTCCATCTTATTGTAGAATTTGTGCAAGAACTTCATGAGGAGGGCCTCATTCTGGATCTTGAGGTTTAGCATGCCGAGGCCTCCTTTGTTTTTTTGGTTTGCATACCATGTCCCAAGCAACCAACGAGTTGCATTTGTCTCCTTGGTCTGTCTTTTTGATCCAGAGGCATCTTCTTCTAATTTTTTTCCAGCATTTCAATGAGCTTGGGAGGGAACTTGAGCGTGCACATTGCATAAATGAGCAGAGAGGTGAATGTTGTGTTAACTAAAGCAAGTTTCCCTGCGTATGACATAAGTGAGAGCGTTGAGGACAAGTTCCTTTCGATGGAGCTGACCAGAGGCATAAAATCCGCCAGTGTGGGATGGGAAGTGCCCAATGGGAGTCCAAGATAGGTGAACGGCATGGAGCCAATCAAGCATCCAAAAATCGTAGCAATATTGGTGGCCATTTCCAAGTCCAAGTTAATGGGTATAAGCGTTGACTTGTGGAAGTTAATTTTTAGCCCAATGGAATGAGCATAAACAGACAATATGGTCTTAATGATTGCAGCTTGTCGAGGGCAGGCAGACATGAGTAGGAGCGTGTCATCAGCATATTGTACGATTGGGTAGTCCATGTTCCTGTTGGAGGGAAATGGCAGCTCAATTAAACCTCTCCTATAGGCGTCATTGCTGGCTGATTGAAGGAGATCCGCCGCCAACACGAAGATGAGAGGGGAGAGTGGGTCCCCCTGACGAACACCTCTGCGGCAATGAAATTTTCGGCTCGGGGCTCCATTGAGCAAGATGGAAGATCGCCCAGACTGAATCCATGATAACCATTTGTCATTAAACCTCATGTGTTTCATAATTTTGATCATGGAGTCGTGTTCAATCGTGTCGAAGGCTTTTGCAAAATCCAACTTTAAGAGAACAATTTTCCATTTGGAGGTCTGGCATTGATGAATGTATTGGAATGTCCAAGCAAGGCAGTCTTGGATTGTTCTCCCTCGAATGAAGCGATATTGGTTGCAGTGAATAATTCTCAGAATGACTTTTTGTAAGCGGTTGGCAAGCATCTTAGTAATGAGTTTGAGGCAACAATTAAGCAAGGTGATCGGACGGTAATCATTGACCGTGGAGGGTGATCCGACCTTTGGGATGAGAGTGATTAGCCCATCATTTATGCTTTGGAGGTTGAGGTCCCCAGCATGGAATTGCGCGCAAAGGGTATAGAAATCCTCCTTGATAATTGGCCAGCAAGCTTTGAGGAATAAGGCACTGAAACCGTCCGGCCCTGGAGCCCTGTCAGCAGGCATTTCTTTGACGACCGAGTCGATTTCCTCATGTGTGAATGGTAGCATGAGGTGGTCAAGATTCGGTCGGATCAAAGATGGTAGATCAAACCTCATCTGCGTGGGGTTGGAGGTGCCAAGTCTTTCAGTATAAGCCTGGAAAAGAAGGGCTTCCTTTCCCGTATGATCCTCCACTATCAGGCCATCTGGGGTTTGGAGGGTAGTGATATTGTTTCTCCTGTACCTTTCTGTTGCAACTGCTTGGAAAAATTTAGTGTTTTCATCTCTGAATTTAACCCAACGTATTGTGCAACGCTTTTTCCAATATTGCTTCTGATAATCCAACAGTCTCAGGAGATGGTTTTTGATGATTTTGCGAAAGTTCGATTCGGGAATAGTCAATGGTCTTCTGTTCTCAAGCTCGTCCAGCTCATTCAAAGTCTTGTTTGTATTCTCAATGGCCACCGATAACCGAGAAATATTCTTGCTCCACGTTTTTAGTTCTTGTCGTAAGAACTTGAATTTGCGACAGAGGACGTGGCAGCATTTGTTGAGTTGATTGGCCGTTCCCAAAATTTCTTAACCACGTCCATGAGTCCGACGTGTAGTAACCAATACGATTATCAGGAGTTAAGCTTGGGGATGCTGATACGTCTCCAACGTATCTATAATTTTGATCGTTCCATGCTATTATATTATTAATCTTGGATGTTTGTAATCATTCATAGTCATTTTATATCATTTTTTGTACCAACCTATTGACATAGTGCCAAGTGCCAGTTGTTCTTTTCTGCATGTTTTTTACACCGCAGGAAATAAATACCGAACGAAATCCAAATGCAACGAAACTTTATGGAGATTTTTTATGGACCATAAGACACCTAATGGGCCACGGCTGCGCCTGGGGGTGCTCCGAGGGGAGCACAACCCACCAGGGCGCGCCTGGAGGCCCAGGCGCGTCCTGGTGGGTTGTGCCCACCTCGGGTGCCCCCCGGACCGCCTCTTTGCTCAATAAATACCCCAATATTCCAGAAACCCTAGGGGAGTCGACGAAAATCAATTCCAGCCACCGCAGAGTCCAGAACCACCAGATCCAATCTAGACACCATCACGGAGGGGTTCACCACTTCCATTGGTGCCTCTCCGATGATGCGTGAGTAGTTCTTTGTAGACCTCCGGGTCCGTAGTTAGTAGCTAGATGGCTTCCTCTCTCTCGCTGAAATCTCAATACAATGGTCTCTTGGAGATCCATACGATGTAACTCTTTTTGCGGTGTGTTTGTTGGGATCGGATGAACTGAGAGGTTATGATCAGATCTATCTTTTTATATCCATGATAGTTATTTGAGTTTCTTTGATCTCTTATATGCATGATTTCTTATAGCCTCGTATTTCTTCTCCGATAATTGGGTTTTGTTTGGCCAACTTGATCTATTTATCTTGCAATGGGAAGAGGTGCTTTGTAGTGGGTTCGATCTTACGGTGTTTGATCCCAGTGACAGAAGGGGAACCAACACGTATGTATCGTTGCTACTAAGGATAAAACGATGGGGTCAATTTCTACATAAATAGATCTTGTCTACATCATGTCATCGTTCTTATTGCATTACTCCGTTTCTCCCTGAACTTAATACACTAGATGCATGGTGGATAGCGGTCGATGTGTGGAGTAATAGTAGTAGATGCAGGCAGGAGTCGGTCTACTAATCTTGGACGTGATGCCTATATAATGATCATTGCCTGGATATCATCATGATTATTTGAAGTTCTATCAATTTCCCAACAGTAATCTGTTTACCCACAGATTGCTATTTTTTTCTCGAGGGAAGCCACTAGTGAAACCTACGGCCCCTGGGTCTCATCTTTCTCATATTATTTGCCTTTGCGATCTATTTTACTTTGCTTTTATTTTCAGATCTATTAAACCAAAAATACAAAAATACCTTGCTGCGTTTTATTATTATTTATCTTATTTGGCGTTCGATCTATCAATCAACAACAATTTATTTCACGTCCGTTTGCCAATTTCTGGCGCCGTTACCCGAAAGGGATTGACAACCCCTTTAACACGTCGGGTTGCGAGTAGTTGTTATTTGTGTGCATGTGTTGTTTACGTTGTGTTGCTTGGTTCTCCTACTGGTTCGATAACCTTGGTTTCATCACTGAGGGAAATACCTACCGCTGCTGTGCTGCATCATCCCTTCCTCTTTGGGGAAATACTGACGTAGCTTCAAGACATCATCAGAATGGTTTATTGAATCTCGATTGTAGTGATACACATATTCATAATTAATATTGATGCCAAAAGATGAAAAGTTGATAATGATAGTGCAACATACTTGTGGCACTGCCGTTTAGGTCATATTAGTGTAAAGCGCATGACGAAAACTCCATGCAAATGGACTTTTGGAATCACTTGATTATTATCATTTGATACTTGCGAACCATGCCTCATGGGCAATATGACTAAATCTCCGTTCCCTGGAACAATGGAGCGAGCTAATGACTTATTGGAAATAATACATACCGATGTATGCAGTCCGATGAGTGTTGAGGCACGCGGCGGGTATCGTTATTTTTTTACCTTCACAGATGATTTGAGCAGATATGGGTATATCTACTTAATATAACACAAGTCTGAAACATTTGAAAAGTTCAAAGAATTTCAGAGTGAAGTGGAGCATCATCGTAATAAGAAAATAAAGTTTCTACGATCTGATCGTGGAGGCGAATATTTGAGTTACGAGTTTGGCCTTCATTTAAAACAATGTGGAATAGTTTCACAACTCAGACCACCTGGAACACCACAGCGAAATGGTGTGTCCGAACGTCGTAACCGTACTTTATTAGATATGGTGCGATCTATGATGTCTCTTACTGATTTACCACTATTGTTTTGGGGTTATGCATTAGAGACAGCTGCATTCACGTTAAATAGGGCATCATCTAAATCCATTGAGACGACACCGTATGAACTGTGGTTTGGCAAGAAACCTAAGTTGTCGTTTCTTAAAGTTTGGGGTTGCGACACTTATGTCAAAAGGCTTCAGCCTGATAAGCTCGAACCCAAATAGGAGAAGTGCGTCTTCATAGGATACCCTAAGGAAACAATTGGGTACACCTTCTACCACAAATCCGAAGGCAAGATCTTTGTTGCCAAGAATGGAACCTTTCTAGAGAAGGAGTTTCTCTCGAAAGAAGTGAGTGGGAGGAAAGTAGAACTTGATGAGGTAATCGTACCTTCTCTCGAATTGGAAAGTAGCACATTAGAGAAATCTGTTCCCATGATGCCTACACCAACTAGAGAGGAAGCTAATGATGATGATCATGAAACTTCAGATCAGGTTACTACTGGACCTCATAGGTTGAATAGAGCATGTTCCGCACCAGAGTGGTACCGTAATCCTGTCCTGGAAGTCATGTTAATAGACCATGATGAACCTATGAACTATGAAGAAGCAATGATGAGCCCAGATTCCGACAGATGGCTTGAAGCCATGAAATCTGAGATAGGATCCATGTATGAGAACAAAGTATGGACTTTGGTGGACTTACCTGATGATCGGCAAGCCATAGAGAATAAATGGATCTTCAAGAAGAAGACTGACGCTGATGGTAATGTTACTATCACAAAGCTTGACTTGTCGCAAAAGGTTTTTGACAAGTTCAACAGGTTGACTACGATGAGACTTTCTCACCCGTAGCGATGCGTAAAGTCTGTCCGAATCATGTAGCAATTACCACATTTTATGATTATGAAATCTGGCAAATGGACGTCAAAACTGCATTGCTTAATGGATATCTTAAAGAAGAGTTGTATATGATGCAATCAGAAGATTTTGTCGATCATCAAGGTGCTAACAAAGAATGCAAGCTCCAGCGATCCATCTATGGACTGGTGCAAGCATCTCGAAGTTGGAATATACGCTTTGACGAGGTGATCAAAGCATATGGTTTTATACAGACTTGTGGTGATGCCTGTATTTACAACAAAGTGAGTGGGAGCTGTGTAGAATTTCTGATATTATATGTAGATGACATATTATTGATTGGAAATGATATAGAATTTTTGGAAAGCATAAAAGGATACTTGAATAAGAGTTTTTCAATGAAAGACCTCGGTGAAGCTGCTTATATATTGGGCATCAAGATTTATAGAGATAGATCAAGACGATTAATAGGACTTTCACAAAGCACATACCTTGACAAAGTTTTGAAGAACTTCAAAATGGATCGGTCAAAGAAAGGGTTCTTGCCGGTGTTACAAGGTGTGAAGTTGAGTAAGACTCAAAACCCGACCACGGCAGAAGATAGAGACAGAATGGAAGTCATTCCCTATGCCTTAGCCATAGGTTCTATAAAGTATGACATGCTATGTACCAGACCTATTGTGCACCTTGGCATGAGTTTGGCAAGGGGGTACAATAGTGATCCAGGAGTAGATCACTGGACAGCGGTCAAAATTATGCTTAGGTACCTAAAGAGGACTAAGGAAATATTTCTCGGTTATGGAGGTGACAAAGAGTTCATCGTAAAGGGTTACGTCAATGCAAGCTTTGACACTGATCCGGATGACTCTGAGTATCAATCTGGATACATATTCAAAGTGGGAGCAATTAGCTAGAGTAGTTCCGTGTGGAGCATTGTAGACATAGAAATTGCAAAATACATACGGATCTGAATATGGTAGACCCGTTGACTAAACCTCTCACATAAGCAAAACATGATCACACCTTAGTACTCTTTGGGTGTTAATGACATGGCGATGTGAACTGGATTATTGACTCTAGTAAACCCTTTGGGTGTTGGTTACATGGCATGTGAACTATGGGTGTTAATCACATGGCGATGTGAACTATTGGTGTTAATCACATGGCAATGTGAACTAGATTATTGACTCTAATGCAAGTGGGAGACTGAAGGAAATATGCCCTAGAGCCAATAATAATGTCGTTATTTTATATTTCCTTATTCATGATAAAGGTTTATTATTCATGCTAGAATTGTATTGATCGGAAACCTTAATACATGTGTGGATACATAAACAAACATCGTGTCCCTAGTGAGCCTCTACTAGACTAGCTCCTTGATCAAAGATGGTTAAGGTTTCCTAACCATTGACACGATTTATCATTTGATAACAGGATCACATCATTAGGAGAATGATGTGATGGACAAGACCCATCCGTTAGCTTAGCATAATAATCGTTCAGTTTTATTGCTATCGCTTTCTTCATGTCAAATACATATTCCTTCGACTATGAGATTATGTAACTCCCAGATACCGGAGGAATGCCTTGTGTGCTATCAAATGTCACAACATAACTGTGTGATTGTAAATATGCTCTACAGGTATCTCCGAAGGTGTTTGTTGAGTTGGCATAGATCGAGATTAGGATTTGTCACTCCGACTATCGGAGAGGTATCTCTGGGCCCTCTCGGTAATACACATCATAAGCTTGCAAGCAAATGACTAAGGAGTTTAGTCATTAGGTGATGTATTACGAAACGAGTAAAGAGACTTGCCGGCAACGATATTTAACTAGGTATGAAGATAACGACTATTAAATCTCGGGCAAGTAACATATCGATGGACAAAGGGAATTGCGTATGTTGTCATAACGGTTCGACCAATAAAGTTCTTCGTAGAATATGTAGGAGCCAATATGGGCATCCAGGTTCCGCTATTGGTTATTGACTGGAGAGGTGTCTCGGTCATGTCTACATAGTTCTCGAACCAGTAGGGTCCGCACGCTTAACGTTCGTTGACGATATAGTGTTACATGAGTTATATGTTTTGGTGACCGAATTTTGTTCGGAGTCCCGGATGAGATCATGGAAATGACGAGGAGTCTCGAAATGGTCGAGAGGTAAAGATTGATATATAGGACAATGGTATTTGTGAAGGAAATATGCCCTAGAGGCAACAATAAAGTTGCTATTTATATTTCCTTATATCATGGCAAATGTTTATTATTCATGCTAGAATTGTATTAACCGGAAACTTGATACATGTGTGAATACATAGACAAAACAAAGTGTCTCTAGTATGCCTCTACTTGACTAGCTCGTTAATCAAAGATGGTTAAGTTTCCTGACCATAGACATGTGTTGTCATTTGATGAATGGGATCACATTACTAGGAGAATGATGTGATGGACAAGACCCATCCATTAGCTTAGCATAATGATCGTTTAGTTTTATTGCTATTGCTTTCTTCATGACTTATACATATTCCTTTAACTATGATATTATGCAACTCCCGAATGCCGGAGGAACACCTTGTGTGCTATCAAACGTCACAACGTAACTGGATGATTATAAAGATGCTCTACAGGTGTCTCCGAAGGTGTTTGTTGGGTTGGCATAGATCGAGATTAGGATTTGTCACTCCGAGTATCGGAGAGCTATCTCTGGGCCCTCTCGGTAATGCACATCACTATAAGCCTTGCAAGTAATGTGACAAATGAGTTAGTTGCGGGATGATGCATTACGGAATGAGTAAAGGGACTTGCCGATAACGAGATTGAACTAGGTATGAAGATACCGACGATCGAATGTCGGGCAAGTAACATACCAATGACAAAGGGAATAATGTATGTTGTCATTAAGGTCTGACCGATAAAGATCTTCATAGAATATGTAGGAACCAATATGAGCATCCAGGTTCCGCTGTTGGTTATTGATCGGAGATGTGTCTCGGTCATGTCTACATAGTTCTCGAACCCGTAGGGTCCGCACGCTTAACGTTCGATGACGATTTGTATTATGAGTTATGTGTTTTGGTGACCGAAGATTGTTCGGAGTTCCAGATGAGATCACAGACATAACAACGAGTCTCGAAATGGTCGAGAGGTAAAGATTGATATATTGGAAGATGGTATTCGGACACCGGAATGGTTTCAGAGTGGTTCGGGTATTTTTTGGAGTACCGAGGGGTTACCGGAACCCCTCGGGGAAAGTAACGGGCCTACATTGACCATAGGGGAGAGGGTAGGCAGCCCACAAGGGGTGGCCACGCCCCCCTCCCAAGGGGAGTCCGAATTGGACTAGGGGAGGGGGTGTGTCCCCCTTTCCTTCTCCTCTTCCCTCTCCTTCCCCCTTTCCCCCTCCATGAGAAGGAAGGGGGAAACCGACTAGGATTAGGAGTCCTAGTGGGTTTCCCCCCATGTGGCACGCCCCCTAGGGCTGGCCTCCTCCCATCTCTTCCTTTATATACGGGGGCAGGGCGCACCCAAAAGCACATCAATTGTTCTTAGCCGTGTGAGGTGCCCCCCTCCACAGTTTACTCCTCCGGTCATAGCGTCGTAGTGCTTAGGCGAAGCCCTGCACGGATCATATCACCATCACCGTCATCACGCCTTCATGCTGACGAAACTCTCCTCGACCCTCTGCTAGATCAAGAGTTCGACGGACGTCATCGAGCTGTATGTGTGCTGAACTCGGATGTGCCGCACATTCGGTACTTGACCGGTTAGATCGCGAAGACGTTCGACTACATCAACCGCGTTAAACTATCGCTTACGCTTTCGGTCTAGGAGGGTACATGGACACACTCTCCCCCTCTCGTTGCAATGCATCTCCTAGATAGATCTAGCGCGATCGTAGGAAATTTTTTGAAATTGCATGCTACGTTCCCCAATAGTGGTATCCGAGCCAGGTCTATGCTTAGATGATATGCACGAGTAGAACACAAAGGGTTGTGGGCGATGATAGGCATACTGCTTACCACCAACGTTTTATTTTGATGCGGCGGTATTGTTGGATGAAGCGGCCCGGACCAACCGTACATGACCACGTTCATGAGACTGGTTTGACCGACAGACATGCAACTTGATTTGCATAAAGGTGGATGGTGGGTGTCTATTTCTCCAACTTTAGTTGAATCGAATTTGACTACAACCGGTCCTTGTTCAAGGTTAAAACAACACACTTGACAAAAAATCGTTGTGGTTTTGATGCGTAGGTAAGAACGGTTCTTGCTACAAGCCCGTAGCAGCCACGTAAAACTTGCAACAACAAAGTAGAGGACGACTAACTTGTTTTTGCACGGCATGTTGTGATGTGATATGGTCAAGACATGATGTGATATAATTTATTGTATGAGATGATCATGTTTTGTATAAGTTATCGGCAACTGGCAGGAGCCTTATGGTTGTCGCTTTATTGTATGAAATGCAATCACCATGTAATTGCTTTACTTTATCACTATGTGGTAGCGATAGTTGTAGAAGCAATAGTTGGTGAGACGACAACGACGCTATGATGGAGATCAAGGTGTCAAGCCGGTGACGATGGAGATCATGACGGTGCTTTGGAGATGGAGATCAAAAACACAAGATGATGATGGCCATATCATGTCACATATTTTCGATTGCATGTGATGTTTATCTTTTATGCATCTTATTTTGCTTAGTACGGCGGTAGCATTATAAGATGATCCCTCACTAATTTCAAGGTATAAGTGTTCTCGCTGAGTATGCACCATTGCGACAGTTCGTCGTGCCGAGACACCACATGATGATCGGGTGTGATAAGCTCTACGTTCACATACAACGGGTGCAAGATAGTTTTGCACGTGTGGAATACTCAGGTTAAACTTGACGAGCCTAGCATGTACAGACATGGCCTGGAACACTGAGACAGAAAGGTCGAACGTGAAAGATATAGTAGATATGATCTACACAGAAATGTTCACCATTGAAAACTACTCCATCTCACGTGATGATCGGACATGGCTTAGTTGATATGGATCATGTGATCATTTAGATGACTCGAGGGATGTCTATCTAAGTGGGAGTTCTTTAGTAATATGATTAATTGAACTTAAATTTATGATGAACTTAGTCCTAATAGTTTCTGCTTATCTATGTTGTTGTAGATCAATGGCCGGTGCTACCGTTCCTTTAAATTTTAATGTGTTCCTAGAGAAAGCAAAGTTGAAAGATCATGGTAGCAACTACACGGACTGGGTCCGTAACTTGAGGATTATCCTCATTGCTGCACAAAAGAATTATGTCCTTGAAGCACCGCTAGGTGCAAGGCCTGCTGCAGGAGCAACTCCGGACGTTATGAACGTCTGGCAAGCTAAATCTGATGGCTACTCGATAGTTCAGTGTGCCATGCTTTACGGCTTAGAATCGGGACTTCAAAGATGTTTTGAACGTCATGGAGCATATGAGATGTTCCAGGAGTTGATAACATTTCAAGCAAATGCCCGAGTTGAGAGATATGAAGTCTCCAACAAGTTCTATAGCTGCAAGATGGAGGAGAGCAGTTCTGTCAGTGAACATATACTCAAAATGTCTGGGTATCATAACCACTTGACTCAGTTGGGAGTTAATCTTCCAGATGATAGTGTCATTGACAGAGTTCTTCAATCACTGCCACCAAGCTATAAAGGCTTCGTGATGAACTATAGTATGCAAGGGATGGAAAAGACAATTCCTAAGCTCTTCACAATGCTTAAGGTTGCTGAGGTAGAAATCAAGAAGGAGCATCAAGTGTTGATGGTTAACAAGACCACTAGTTTCTAGAAAAAGGGCAAAGGGAAGAAGGGGAACTTTAAGAAGAATAGCAAGCAAGTTGGTGCTCCCGGGAAGAAGCCCAAGTCTGGACCTAAGCCTGAAACTGAGTGCTTCTACTGCCAAGGGACTGGTCACTGGAAGCGGAACTGCCACAAGTATTTGGCGGAGAAGAAGGATGGCAAAGTGAAAGGTATATTTTATATACATGTTATATATGTGTACCTTACTAATGCTCGTTGTAGCGCCTGGGTATGTGGTACTGGTTCTGTTGCTCATATTTGCAACTCGAAACAGGGGCTATGGATTAAACGAAGATTGGCTAAGGACGAGGTCACGATGCGCGTCGGAAATGGTTCCAAGGTCGATGTGATCGTCCTCAGCACGCTACCTCTACATCTACCTTCGGGATTAGTATTAGACCTGAATAATTGTTATTTGGTGCCAGCATTGAGCATGAACATTATATCTGGATCTTGTTTGATGCGAGACGGTTGTCCATTCAAATCTGAGAATAATGGTTGTTCTATTTATGTGAGTAATTCTCGGAGTAAATGGCCACGGGTAGACTAACCGACTGCCCCTGGCTCTTCCAAAAAATTATCAGGCCTTTGGGCCTTCAAGAACTCCAAGCATTGGACCCCCTTCCCTGGCCGGCTACCTCTGAAGCCGACTCACGGAAGGCGGCCCAGCCTCAGCAACCTCCCTCCCCAGGATAACCACGGGGTGGCCGACTCCAGGAAGCCGGCCGTAAAAGATGCCGACTCCAAGAAGCCGGCCAAGACCGCAACCACCCAAGCTACGCCACATAACGGTGACAAGACGGGTGTGGCCACAGTGCGGCCCACTACACCCGAATCCCGAGACAGGCATGGCCATAGGACGCTGTACGGGAAGGCCATCCCCCGTTCGGCTCGGCACTGTAGCCATGCTAGCCTCGACGTCACCCACGGCAGACGCCAGTACGGCCCACGGGCGGCGGGCCCCTTCAGCCAGAGAGAGACGCGGAGGCGGCCCAGCCTCCCCCAGTCAGCCAAGGGCATAGCCGGCTCCCAGAAGTTGGCTATCCCCTCCCTCGAAGCAAGTGCCACATGAAGGAGACAAGACGAGGTAAGGCAACAGTGAGAGCCCTCGAGACGGCCCACTGTAGCCACGCTTACCTCAATGAAGCCCTCATCATCAGAGGCGAGGCAACAGTAAGCAGCCACCGACAAGACCCTAGGCGGTGGGGCCGGCCTGTCGACCAAGAGGCCGGCAGCCGGCGGGACCCACCAGTCAGCGTGCCCCAACAGCCGGCGGAGAAGCCAGCGAGCATAGACACTGACGGCTGGGATCAGTGCCCAGCCGGATTACAATTGTACCCCCTGGGGGTAGGCCTATATAAAACCCCCCGGGGCACCCATGCAAAGGGTTGGCTTCTAAGCATAGCACACACACCATAGAGAGAGAGAAGCGAGAGCTAGCCTTGTTCTTCTTCTCCCTTGAACCCAACAGCTCTAGGAGCGATTGTAGCTACCTTTCCTGATCTAGTGATCATGCGGAGACCCCGCAGAGCAGGACTGGGGGTGTTATCTCCTCGGAGAGCCCCGAACCTGGGTAAGATCCGCCGGCGTGCATGTCTTCGCCTCATCCCGTTTCCAGGCACCGGCGATGTCTTATTGGCACCCACAATCATAAGCCACCCGTTGGCATATGTCGCACCAACCACCCGACATTTGGCGCCCACCGTGGGGCCAGGTGCACCGTCGTCCGGAGACCTGTTCTGGACGGGAACCCTCTTCCTCCCCTGCGAGCGCAGCCAGCCTGCTGCGCCCGATGGCGTTTGCCTCGACGCGCTGCAAGGCGTCGACGACGCCTGCGCAGCGAGCTGCCTCGCCGATCTTCTCGGCGAGACTCGCATCTCCGACGAGCCTGCGTCCGACGCAGGCACGGACTACACCGAGAGCCGCCTCGTCAGCCTCCTCAACCAGCTTCACGTCTCCAGCGAGCCTGCTGCAGATGTGGAGTCGGTCGGCTCCACCGACCCGATGCTCGTCGACTCCGACACGGCATCACTCGACGCTTACCCCTCCGACGTGGTGGTCTTCGACGACCCTCTCCCTCGAGCTGATAGTGGCAGCAGCGTTGTCACCGAAGTGTTGGTCATCAGCCACGTCACCAACTCGGGCGAGAATGCCCACGACGCCCTGCAAGCGGCGATGCACGACCTCTCCGTCCCCATCCCGGCCAACGCCGACGTCGAGACCCTGGAGGCACGCCGCCTCGCCCTCATCGCGGAAGGCCAGAGATAGCCTCCATGAGACGCCTCACCGAAGCCCACCAGCGCGAAGTCGACCGCGCCGCCTTCGGTACGCCGCCGCCTAGCGGCCCGAGCCGAGCCGGCTTCGTCCAGAAGCGCGGCGCGGCTGTCGCCGGCATGCTGGGGCAGATCGCCCCGTCTACGCCATCCCGCTCGAGAATCTGCGAGCCGCTCAGGCGGCCGCAGAAGAGCTCAATGGGCTGGGAGCCGACGAGCTCCCCTACATGACAAGACGGATCCAGCAGCTGATCGACGCGGCTGCAGAACGGCACGAGGCCGGCGCACGCGCTGATAGTCATCCCCCGTGCCGGGAGCACGCTGCGACGTCCCGCTCGCCGACTGCGAGTGGCGCACGCCAGAAGAAAGACAAGGAGCCAGCTGCCAGCCGCAGCCGGACTCGCATCACCATCGAGCGCGACGCGGAGGGCCGCCCTCGAGCGGTAGAGCACCAAGGAAATCTGCCTCCTCCCCCGCCTCAAAGAGAAAGACGTCTCACTCCGCCGCCTATCACGCACCCGACTCTTGGCGACCGACTCGGCCGCCGAGAAGGAGTCAGCGAGAACGACGCCCGCCACCGGATCGACCGCCTTGCTCAATCCTTGGCGTTAGAAGAAGAAGACGATGTCGGCCCGCCATGTTTTGGCCCCCGCATCCGCGATGAGCCCTTCCCCAAAGGGTTCTCGATCCCCAGAGACACGCCCAAGTACAACGGGTCAATGAAGCCGGAAGATTGGCTCATCGACTACTCCACGGCCGTCAGCATAGCCAACGGCAACCGGCGCGTCGCCGTGAAGTACGTCCCCCTCATGCTGCAAGGCACGGCGCGCACATGGCTCAACAGCCTCAAGCCCTACAGCATCAACAGTTGGCTGGACTTCACGGAAGTCTTCGTCCGCAACTTCACCAGCACCTACAAGCGGCCTCCCAAGCCTCGCCAGCTCTCCCTCTGCGTCCAAGGGCCCAATGAGTCGACCCGCGACTACCTCACGCGGTGGGCCGAGCTCCGCAACTCCTGCGAAGGGATGCATGAGGTCCAGGCCATCGAGTACTTCACCGTCGGGTGCCGAGAGGGCACCCTCCTCAAGCACCGACTCCTCTGCGATGAGCCGGCTACCCTCGACGAGTTGCTGGTCATCGCGGACAAGTACGCCACGGCCGACTCCTCGATGAAGACCGAGCTCCGAGTAGACGCCTCGGGGAAGGTGATTGCTCCGGCTCCCAAGACGCCGGCCGGCGACCCTAATCGGCGCCCCTACCAGAACGATCACAAGCGCAAGGCCCCCATGCCGACTTCCGCCAGTCGGTAGGTGGCCACCGTTGAAGATGAGCAGCCCGACGAACGACCCGCTCCCAAGAAGAAGGGCGGCAGGCCGGCTTGGCAGCCGGCTTTCTCTTACGAGCAGGCTCTTGATGCCCCCTGCAAGTTCCACATCGGCGCGAAGCCATCTAACTACACGACCCGAAAATGCCACTGGCTCATGCGAATCACCAAGGGCAAGGGGATGTTGCCGCCTCCGCCTCCCGGCCCGCCGCCGCCAGCCCCCAGCAGCCGGCGGCTCGGCCGGCAGTCGGTGCCATCCAAGACGAATTCCCTGAAGAGCACGCCGCCTACGTCGTCTTCACCAGTCAAGCCGACGACAAGCGCAGTCGGCGCCGACAGCATCAAGAAGTTAATGCAGTCGCCTCTAGCGCCCCCGAGTTCATGCACTGGTCAAAAAAGCCAATCAGCTGGAGCCAGGCCGACCACCCAGAGGTGATGCCTTCTCCTGGCTCCTATGCAATGGTCTTGGATGTCACCCTCGCGACGGAGAGGCGAGCTTCCCGATTCTCCCGCGTCCTGATAGATGGCGGAAGCAGTATCAATATACTGTACCGCGATACCATGGAGAAGCTGAACATCAAGGCGAAGCAGCTTATGCCAAGCCGAACTGTCTTCCATGGTATCGTCCCCGGCTTGTCTTGCTCCCCAATCAGCAAGATTAAAATGGATGTTCTCTTCGGAGACAAAGATCATTTTCGCCGAGAAGCGATCTGGTTCGAGGTAGTGGATTTGGAGAGCCCCTATCATGCTCTGCTTGGCCGACCTGCTCTGGCCAAGTTCATGGCTGTGCCCCACTACGCCTACCTAAAGATGAAGATGCCGAGCTCGAAGGGGATCATCACGGTAGCCGGCGACTACAAGAAGTCCATCGAGTGCGCCATGGCCAGTAGCCGGCTGGCCGAGTCCCTCGTGGTGGCAGAAGAAAAGAAGATGCTGGAGCGGGTTGTGGCCATGGCCGGCAAGCAGCCGGCCCTGTCCCCCAACCCCAAAGATTGTTATGCGCAGGGCTCCTTCCAGCCTGCCAAAGAGACGAAGAAGATACCTCTGGACCCGGAGAGGTTCGATGTCATTGGGGCGAACTTGGACAGTAAATAGGAAGGCGAGCTCGTCGACTTCCTCCGTGAGAATCGAGACATTTTTGCATGGTCCCCAAAGGACATGCCGGGTGTCCCGAAGGATTTCGCCGAGCACAAATTACATGTCCGAGCCGACGCGAAGCCGGTCAAGCAACCCCTCCGCCGACTGTCAGAAGAGAAGTGAAGAATCGTGGGAGAAGAGATAGCCCGGCTCCTTGCCGCTGGCTTTATCATGGAAGTGTTCTTTCCAGAGTGGCTTGCCAACCCAGTTCTGGTTCTGAAGAAGAATAACAAGTGGCGTATGTGTATAGACTACACCAGTCTGAACAAGGCCTGCCCAAAGGATCCGTTTGCTCTGCCACGGATTGACCAAGTGATAGACTCCACAGCCGGATGCGAG
This sequence comes from Triticum aestivum, assembly GCF_018294505.1. Lineage (NCBI taxonomy): Eukaryota > Viridiplantae > Streptophyta > Magnoliopsida > Poales > Poaceae > Triticum > Triticum aestivum. The sequence goes on along the minus strand of NC_057811.1, from coordinate 138,466,843 downwards.
CTGTTGAGTTTTTTGGATGCGTACTCAGGGTACCATCAGATCAAGTTGGACCCAGCTGACCGCCTGAAGACTGCCTTCATCACACCCTTTGGAGCTTTCTGCTACCTGACTATGACATTCGGCTTGAGAAATGCCGGTGCCACTTTTCAGCGTTGCATGCAGAAATGCCTCTTGAAACAACTCGGCAGAAATGCCCACGTCTATGTAGACGACATCGTGGTGAAGACAGAGAAGCGCGGCACCCTGCTGGAAGACCTGAAAGAAACATTCGCCAACTTGCGCCGATTCCAAATCAAGCTCAACCCCGAGAAGTGCGTGTTCGGAGTGCCAGCCGGCCAGCTGCTAGGCTTCCTGGTCTCCAAACGCGGCATTGAATGCAACCCTGTCAATATCAAGGCCATCGAGAGGATGGAGATTCCCACCAAACTGCGAGATGTGCAGAAGTTCACCGGCTGCCTGGCCTCCCTGAACCGTTTTATCAGCCGACTAGGAGAGAAGGCCCTCCCCCTGTACCGACTCATGAAGAAGTCCACTCACTTCGAGTGGAACGACCAAGCCGACCAAGCCTTCCATGAGTTGAAGAAGATGCTGACCACTCCGCCTGTCCTAGCAGCGCCGACTGAAAAGGAGCCCATGCTCCTCTACATTGCTGCGACTAGCCTAGTAGTCAGTACTGTTGTTGTGGTCCAGCGCCCGAAAGAAGGCTGAGCCCAGCTAGTCCAGAGGCCAGTGTACTATCTCAGCGAAGTGCTATCCAGCTCAAAGCAAAACTACCCGCACTACCAGAAGATGTGCTATGGGGTGTACTTCGCTGCCAAGAAACTGAAGCCCTACTTCCAAGAGCATCCCATCACGGTCGTGTGCACCGCCCCGCTCGCCGAGATCATAGGCAGCCGGGATGCATCCGGCCGGGTGGCTAAATGGGCCATTGCACTGGCGCCCTACACGATCTTCTACCAACCCCGCACCACCATTAAGTCCCAAGCACTGGCCGACTTCCTCGTCGACTGGGCCGAAACCTAGTACCTACCGCCGGCTCCCGACTCTACCATTGGCAGATGCACTTTGACGGGTCCAAGATGCGCACCGGCTTGGGAGCCGGCATCGTCCTCACCTCTCCCAAAGGCGACAAGCTCAAGTACACGCTGCAGATCCACTTCGCCGCCTCCAACAACGTGGCCGAGTACGAGGCGCTCGTACATGGGCTCCGGCTAGCCAAAGAGCTCGGCATACACCGGATCCTGTGTTACGGCGACTCAGACTTGGTGGTCCAGCAGTCGTCTGGCGACTGCGATGCCAAGGACGCGAACATGGCGAGCTATCGATTCCTCGTCCAGCAGATCAGCGGATACTTCGAAGGGTGCGAGTTCCTTCACGTGCCAAGGGCCGACAACGACCAAGCAGATGCCCTAGCACGGATCGGCTCCACCGGACAAGCCATACCGACTGGCGTCTCCCTCCAGCGCCTCCTCAAGCCGTCCATCAAGCCATCTCCAGAGTCGGACTCTATCTTCGTACCGCCTGCGCCAGATGCAGCCGGATCCGACTGGAAAAACCCCGCAGGCGGCACGGGGACTTCGACAACTGGCCCGGGGACTGCCGTAGTCGCATCCGGCCCGGAGACTTCAGAACCCGGCCTGGGGACTGCAGCAGTCGGCCCGGGGACTACAACAACGCAAGAAGCGGTGGCCAACACCAACTCCACGCCACCCAACCCACCCACCCGAGTCATGGTGGCTACACTAACAGAAGAAGAAGTCACAGCTCCGTCATGGGCCCAGCCCATCCTCAAGTTCCTAGTCAGCAGAGAGCTGCCGGCTGGTGAGATCTCAGCAAGACTAGTGCAACGACGAGCCACAGCATATGCGATAATCAACAGAGAGCTTGTGAAGCGCTACGTCACTGGAATCTTCCAGCGTTGTGTCGAGCCAGAAAAAGGAGTGGCAATCCTCAAGGATATCCACCAAGGCGAATGCGGCCACCACGTAGCCTCAAGATCACTTGTGGCCAAGGCTTTCCGCCATGGTTTCTTCGGGCCGACTGCCTTGGAGGATGCTAAAGAAATAGTCAAGAGCTGCAGAGGATGCCAAGTTTTTAGTTCCAAGCAACACCTGCCGGCTTCTGCACTCAAGACCATTCCCCTCACCTCGCCTTTTGCCGTCTGGGGACTGGACATGGTGGGCCCTTTCAAGATAGCCCGCGGCGGCTTGACACATCTACTTGTCGCTGTGGACAAGTTCACAAAGTGGATCGAAGCAAAGCCGATTAAGAAGCTGAACGGGCCGACTGCCGTGACATTCGTCACTGACATCACTACTCGGTACGGCGTGCCGCACAGCATCATCACCGACAATGGCACGAACTTCGCCAAAGGAGCACTGGCACGTTTCTACGCGACGCAGGGCATCCGACTGGACTTAGCGTCCGTTGCCCACCCACAGTCAAACGGCCAGGTCGAGCGAGCAAACGGACACATCCTCTCCGGCATCAAGCCCCGACTGGTTGTACCACTGGAGCGATCGGCCGGCTGCTGGCTCGATGAGCTGCCGGCTGTACTCTGGAGTCTGCGCACTACACCCAACAAGTCAACCGGCTTTACTCCATTTTTCCTCGTGTACGGTGCCGAGGCTGTCATCCCAACAGACATCGAGTTCGACTCGCCTCGGATCACCATGTACATGGAGGAGGAGGCCAAGGAAGCAAGAGAAGACGACGTCGACCTACAGGAATAAGGCCGGCTGTTAGCACTCAGCCGGTCCGTCATCTACCAGCAAGGGCTGCGCCGCTACTACAACCGCAAGGTCAAGCCAAGATCCTTCCAAGAGGGCGACCTTGTGCTCCGGCTGATCCAGCGAACAGCCGGCCAGCACAAGCTCTCGGCCCCTTGGGAAGGCCCCTTCGTCGTCAGCAAGGCACTCGGCAACGACTCCTACTACTTGATCGACACACAAAAACCAAGAGCACGCAAGAGAGATGACTCCGGCAAGGAGTCGGAGCGACCATGGAACGCGAACCTCCTGAGAAGATTTTACAGTTGAAAGCAGTATGTATCATGCTACCCTTTTGTATTAAGCACGAACCAACAGGCCCCCCGAACAGTACTCGGGGACTGCCTTTATCTATCTATGAATGACGAGTGTCATATCCATGAATGTATTATTACATTTGATTTCTTGTCTGGCACCGGGTTCGACTAGTCGGCCCGGGGACTGGCCGCCTTGAGCTATATTAAAAGTTCTACCTGAAGTCAGACAAGTAGTGTGCCGGCTCCCAAGTCCTCTCTTACTGAAAGTCGCAGCTCGAAGAACCGACTGTCCGACTAGCAAGAGGCAAGGCAGCAAGGATGCCCACATGAAAAACGGCTAAGGACCAACGAACCTATATAGCAAAAAGACGGCCTCCAAACACGCTTGCCGGCTGTCAGAACAGCCGGCTGGCCGGCTTCCTAAACACTTAGCTTTAGTCCAGCAAAGCTAGAGTACTTCCCCGCCCCCCAATTGGCCAAGCACTCCTCCAGCTACAGATTGCAGAGCAACTCTCTGACTGGGGAGGCGGCAACCAAGGGAGGGCGGCAAAGGAAACAGCAGAAGGATAAAAAGCAAAGTACGAGGAAAAGCCAAATGCATGCATAAGTTATACATACATATAAAGCCCCCAACAGGCCGGCAATCAACATGGTTCGAATACACCCCCAGTGGGTGGAATTGTGCAGACTTAACAGAGCATTGTTCCAAAAGTAACAGGACAGGAAAACAAAAGACGGCAGACTAGACTAGGGCGCGGTGCGGGAGCCGAGCTGGTCGGTGAAGACGGCCTTGCCGGCTGAAGGAGTGGCCGCCTAGCGGGTCTCGGCTTGGTCACCACCAGTGGCAGGCGACGCACTCGCACGCGACGTGGTGCTGGAGGCGCGGTCAGGCTGAGGCTGGTCGGCTGCTCCACCAGCCGGCTCGGCGTCTTCACCCTCCTCCTCCTCCTCTTCACCCTCGTCGCTGGAGTCGATCTCCTCCGCCGAGTCTTCACCGTCCACAGGGTTCAGCCCGAACCACTCCTCCGGCTGGGCGACACCGTTGTCATCTACCTCGGGGGCGAAGACGCTGGTGTCGGTGTAGTCGGCGATCGCCGAAGCCCGCCGGATGATAGCCGACCACGCCGGCTCCAGCTCCATGTCAGCTTGCTGCCGCCAGGTAGCCAACTGATCCAGGCTCAGGCCGGGATACCAGGCCTTGACGAACTCCAGCGCCCGCCTGGCGCCGGACCGAGCCGCCGAGGCCTTCCAGGCTTCAAAGCGACCGACTGCCACCTCCAGCCAGTCAGCGGTCCGACTGGGGGTGCAAGGAACCACTTGACCGGGCCAGAGGGCGGCCAACACTTGCGCCCCGGCACGCTGAAGCCGGCAGAGCAGTCGGTTAGCCGGCTGGATGCGGGCCTGGATCGCCAAGAGCTGCTCCTCCAGCGAACGGCCGGCGGTTGGCGAAATCTCAAAGCCAGCCTGCCTTTGCGCTTGGCGGCGGGCCTCAATGGTCTGGTTGGCGGCGGTAGAATAGCCAGGGAAATATTCTGTGCAAAAAAGAAGAAGAAAAGAAGAAAAGAACACCAAGTCAGAAAACGAGCCAAAAGCGGCAGACGGAAAGAAAGGACGAAGAAGTAGGCGGCTTACCATCAACCAGATCTTCGATCTGACCATAGCCAGAGATCAGAGTTTGCCTCACTTCAGCCCAGCCGGCCGCCTCCATCTCGTACTCGGCCTGGAGGGCGGCTTCGCGGTCCTGGACCGCCTTCAGAGCCACCTTGTGGCCTTCCTCCTAGTCGGCCAACTTCTTGGCCAGGCGGTCGCGCTCCTGCACCAAGGCGGCGAGCTCGGCATCCTTGGCACAAAGGGCGGTCTGAGACTCTCCTAGCTGTGCCCTCAGACCGGCGCTAGCCGCTGCAGAGACGGCAGAAAAAGAAAGAACAGTAAGAGGAAGTCGTCAAGGAAGATCCGACCCGACTGCTCAGCAGTCGGCCCGAATCTCGGGGACTACACCCAGTGGGTGCGCTGACGCGCCCCCACATGAGATAAAGAACAAAGCACGTACCCCGGCTCTCAGTAAGGTCGGCGGTCTTCTGGGTCAGCTCCCGAGCCTGGGAGTTGAAGGCGGCCGCACGAAGGTTTTGGTAGTCCTGCAAGATAGACAGAAGATCGAAGTAAGAACAAGAATAGCAAAGACAAATCCACTAAGAAGTTCCAAGCCGCCTGCTCAGCAGCCGACTCGGAACTCGGGGACTACACCCAGTGGGTGCACTGATGTGCCCCCACGGAAGAAATCAAGATCAAGAAGAAGCAAGATGGGAAGACTAACCCGGATGGCCGCCCGCGTCGCAAGGAACTCGTCGGTGAACTGCCTCAGCGCCGTAGCCTGGGCCTAGAGCCGGGTCCGGACGTCCTGCGCGGCCACGTTCATCACGGCCGTCCCTCCGCCTGGCGTCCACCCCGAGGTAGCGCTGGCCACCTCCACGTCCTGGGCCGACGAGCTGGAGCCCACGGCCAGCTGCGGCTCCGACGCGGCCTTCAGTGGCTCTGACACAGCCTTCCCCGCGCGCCGGCTCGGCGGCATCCGGACCGCCATCTCAGTCCTCGCGGCCGGCTCGCCCCCCGCCGACGGCGCAGGCGGCAGATCAGGCCGGCCGCCTTGAGCCGCCCCAGTTGGTGGGGTCGGGACCGGCGCCCTCTCCAGGACGACAACGTCGTCGTCCCTCTCAAGCCCCGGCTGGTCGCCGTCGGCTCCTTCTGGCGAGGGCTCCATGGCCCCAGGCGCTGCGACGCGCAGCGGGGTGACCATCAAGACCTCCTCCGCCGCCGCCGCAGCTGCAGCCTCCGCCTGGGCCTTGGCTGCGGCGTCGGCGAGCGCCTTCACCGCCTCCTCCTCCTGCGCCGCCTGGGCGGCGGCCGCCTTCCGTGCCACCGCCTCTCGCGCCTCCCGCTCCTCCCGCGCCTCCCGCGCGTTCCATTCTGTCGCTTCCTGAAGGTCGGCACGGGGGTCTACGCGGTGAGTGGTGCTCCCAGACCCCGTCGGCGACTCGACGACGGAGGCTGCAGTCGCCCGCTCAAGCGACAACGGAGCTCTGGTCGTTTGGAGAAAAAGACAAGGGTTCAGGAACCACCAGAGAAAAGAAAGAAAAAAGAGTATACGAAAGAATTCAAACTTACGCTGACACAGTCTGAGGTTGCTTCACCGTCTTGCGGAAGCGAGCCGCCTTCGCGGCCGCCTCCTCCCGCCTGGTTGCTGCCGCCCCGCCCCTGGGTTTCTTCGTCCGACTGCCGAACAAACCCTGGGCGGCGCGACGCTTCTGCCCTTCGCCCCAAGCAGGCGGTGCAGCGGAGGAACCCGCGCCGCGTCCAGATGCCGGCCGGCGGCGCGGGGCGACTTCGGCCTTATCGTCGTCCGGCCAGTCATCGAAGGTGACTCCATGCCCGGAGCCGCCTACTTCGCCGCTGGCTTGGCCACGACCCGGCTCGATGTTGTCGTCCATAGCGGCCGCCCCCAAGTCGGGGTCCTCCAGATCGTGCTCCGTCCGGTCGGGGACGAATCGATGCTCCGCGTCTGACCCGCCGGCCGGCCGAAGAAGAGGGCTCTGTCGAAAACAAGCCGACTAAGTTAGAGTCGGCCAAGAGGAACTCGGAAACAAAGTTAAGAGAAAAAGAAGAGACAAGGAGAGCATAGCGTGGGTGGTGGATTGGCTCGGTTGTATGGCTCCTTGCCGAACTGCCACTCTTCGGAGAGTTTGCAGTTCGCGAGGTAGTTCACCATATGGGCGACCTCCTCGTGCGGCATGTCCTTGGTGCACATCCGGCTCGGATCGAGCTGGCCGCTCATCTGACAGATCAGATGAGGACGGCTCTGGAGCGGAAGTACCTGGCGCGTGACGAAGGCGGCCAATAGGTCGGGCCCCGTCAAGCCCTCCGACTGGGTCATCACTCGCACTCGGGCGACGGCTGCGGACCCAGCCGGCGTCAGAGTCACGGCCCGGAAGGACCACTGGGGCCGCCTGCCCGCCGGTGGGCCGGCTACGTAAGCCGGCAGGTTGATGTAGTCGCCCCGTGGGGCGATGTTCTGCACATAGAAGTACGACTTTTGCCACTTCTTCACCGACTGGATCAGCGTGATGACGGGGAAGGGGTTGTTGGCGACCGACCTCCGCGACGCGATGACCAGTCTGAGCCTGCACGCCCTGCATGCGCGTGCCCAGCTTGGACTGGAAGAACTCCCCCCAGAGCTCGAGGGTAGGGAGGACGCCGAGGTAGCCTTCGCACAGGGTGACGAAGGCAGACAGCAGCACCACCGCGTTTGGGGTGAGGTGGTGCGGCTGGAGCTGGTAGAAATCGAGCCAGGAGCGGAAGAAGGCGCTCACGGGCAGGCCGATGCCGCGCAAGAAATGCGAGCGGAAGACCACCCGCTCGCCCTCCCGCGGCTCCGGCGTAATTTCCTTCGCCGGCGCGAGACGAACCTCCACCTTGTTCGCGCCGGGCAGCCGCCGCGTCTGGCGGAGGAACTCGACGTGATTCTCGTGGACGTTGGAGCCGTCCCAATCACCGCCATACTGCTCCATGGCGGGAGGCATGGCGAAAACGAGCGCGGCAGCGGAGGAACGTGTGGTGGAAGAGCGCGGCGGCGAGGCGCTGTTGCAAGAAACGGCAAGAGAAAGAATATGGTGGAAGGAGGAGGAGCGTGCGAGAGCCTGCCGCTCTCCCTCTCCCCCTACTTATAGCTTCGCGAGGTGAGGCCGGGGAGGCCGGACGTGGGGAGAGACGTGGGATTAACTGCACCCACTCCCCCCACGCCTCGCGATTATTACGCCCTAAAGGCGTGCCGAAACTGCCACGAGGAGACATGCGGGCGGTTTCGGGCTGCAGAGAATCCGCGCCTGGGCCCGGGCGTGGACGTGGCGGGCCCCCGCCCTGCGGCGACGTCCCGTCGCGCGCGTGGGCTGGCAGGCTTTCTGGCCGAGAGAGGCCACGTGGTTCGCAGGAGGCAAGTGGCCGGCCCGCGGCCCGGTGCACGTCCTGGCGAGTTCCCGCCCTCTGACTCCGGAGTTTTTCGGCCAAGGCGGCGCGCCTAACCAAAGCCGGCTCCCAGCTGCCGACTTGTCGAGATAGGAAGCTGACCGAGCTTCTCGACTCCTACCCAACCTCGAAGCCCAATTAGCTTCGGGGACTTCTGTTGGAGTAAATGGCCACAGGTAGCCTAACCGACTGCCCCTGGCTCTTCCAAAAAATTATCAGGCCTTTGGGCCTTCAAGCACTCCAAGCATTGGACCCCCTTCCCTGGCCGGCTACCTCTGAAGCCGACTCACGGAAGGCGGCCCAGCCTCAGGAACCTCCCTCCCCAGGATAACCACGGGGTGGCCGACTCCAGGAAGCCGTCCGTAAAAGATGCCGACTCCAAGAAGCCGGCCAAGACCGCAACCACCCAAGCTACGCCACATAACGGTGACAAGATGGGTGTGGCCACAGTGCGGCCCACTACCCCCGAAGCCTGAGGCAGGCATGGCCATAGGACACCGTACGGGAAGGCCATCCCCCGTTCGGCTCGGCACTGTAGCCATGCTAGCCTCGACGTCACCCACGGCAGACGCCGGTACGGAACCACGGGCGGCGGGCCCCTTCAGCCAGAGAGAGACGCGGAGGTGGCCCGGCCTCCCCCAGTCGGCCAAGGGCGTAGCCGGCTCCCAGAAGTCGGCTATCCCCTCCCTCGAAGCAAGTGCCACATTAAGGAGACAAGACGAGGTAAGGCAAAGTGAGAGCCCTCGAGGCGGCCCACTATAGCCACGCTTACCTCAACGAAGCCCTCGTCATCAGAGGCGACGCAACAGTAAGCAGCCGCCGACAAGACCCTAGGCGGTGGGGCCGGCCTGTCGACCAAGAGGCCGGCAGCCGGTGGGACCCACCAGTCGGCGGGCCCCAACAGCCGGCGGAGAAGCCGGCGATCATAGACACTGACGGCTGGGACCAGTGCCCAGCCGGATTACAATTGTACCCCCGGGGGGTAGGCCTATATAAAACCCCCGGGGGCACCCATGCAAAGGGTTGGCTTCTAAGCATAGCACACACACCATAGAGAGAGAGAAGCGAGAGCTAGCCTTGTTCTTCTTCTCCATTGAACCCAACAGCTCTAGGAGCGATTGTAGCTACCTTTCCTGATCTAGTGATCATGCGGAGACCCCGCAGAGCAGGACTAGGGGTGTTATCTCCTCGGAGAGCCCCGAACCTGGGTAAGTTCCGCCGGCGTGCATGTCTTCGCCTCATCCCGTTTCCAGGCACCGGCGATGTCTTATTGGCACCCACAATGATAAGCCACCCGTTGGCATATGTCGCACCAACCACCCGACAGTAATATCTTTTATGGTCATGCACCCTTGATGAATGGTCTATTTTTGTTGAATCTCGATCGTAGTGATACACATATTCATAATATTGAAGCTAAAATATGCAAAGTTAATAATGATAGTGCAACTTATTTGTGGCACTGCCGTTTAGGTCATATTGGTGTAAAGCGCATGAAGAAACTCCATGCTGATGGGCTTTTGGAATCACTTGATGCTTGCGAACCATGCCTCATGGGCAAGATGACTAAGACTCCATTCTCCGAAACAGTGGAGCGAGTTATAACTCACAAGTATAGGGGATCGCAACAATTTTCGAGGGTAAAGTATGTAACCCAAATTTATAGATTCGACACAAAGGGAGCCAAAGAATATTTGAAGGTATTAGCAGCTGAGTTGTCAATTCAACCACACCTGGAGATTAATTATCTGCAGCAAAGTGATCAGTAGCAAAGTAGTTTGATAGTTTTGATAGTAGTGATAGTAGCAATAGTAACAGTAACAGTGACAGTAGTAATTCGTAGCAAGTGTAACAGTGATTATAGCAGTAGTAAAGCAGCAAGATCAATAAGAATAAATTTGTAGGCATTGGATCGGTGACTTGTTGGATGATATTCATCATGTGACAGTTATAACCTAGGGCGATACGGCACTAGCTCCAGTCCATCGATATAATGTAGGCATGTATTCCGTAAATAGTCATACGTGCTTTATTAAAAGAACTTGCATGACATCTTTTGTCCTACCCTCCCGTGGCAGCGGGGTCCATATTGGAAACTAAGGGATATTAAGGCCTCCTTTTAATAGAGAACCAGAACAAAGCATTAACACATAGTGAATACATGAACTCCTCAAACTACGGTCATCATCGAGAGTGGGCCCGATTGTTGTCACTCCGGGGTTGTCGGATCATAACACGGAGTAGGTGACTATAACTTGCAAGATCGGATCTAAAACATGGATATAATGATGAATTCATAAACGGTTCAGATCTGAGTTCATGGCACCCGGGCCCAAAGTGACAAGCATTAAGCATAGCAAAGTCATAGCAACATCAATCTAAGAACATAGTGGATACTAGGGATCGGGCCCTAACAAAACTAACTCAATTACATGATGAATCTCATCCAACTCCTTGATATGTCCATTTTGCATCATGCTTTTATGTCGATATTTATTACATTTTGGGCTATTATTACAGATTATGTCACAATACTTATGCCTATTCTCTCTTATTTTACAAGGTTTACATGAAGAGGGAGAATGCCGGCAGCTGGAATTCTGGGCTGGAAAAGGAGCAAATATTAGAAACCTATTCTGCACAACTCCAAGAGTCCTGAAACTTCACGGAGGCACGTTTTGGAATATATAAAAATATTGGCGAAAGAATCAACCAGAGGGGGGCCACACCCTGGCCACGAGGGTGGGGGGCGCGCCCTACCCCCTGGGCGCGCCCCCTGTCTCGTGAGCCCCCTGGCAGGCCTCCAGTGCCCATCTTCTGCTATATGAAGTCTTTCGTCCAAGAAAAATTAAGAAGGAAGCTTTCGGGATGAAGCACCGCCGTCTCGAGGCGGAACCTTGGCGGAACCAATCTAGGGCTCCGGCGGAGCTGTTCTGCCGGGGAAATATCCCTCCGGGAGGGGGAAATCATCACCATCGATCCTCTCATCGGGAGGGGGTCAATCTCCATCAACATCTTCACCAGCACCATCTCATCTCAAACCCTAGTTCATCTCTTGTATCCAATCTTTGTCTGAAAACCTCAGATTGGTACCTGTGGGTTGCTAGTAGTGTTGATTACTCCTTGTAGTTGATGCTAGTTGGTTTATTTGATGGAAGATCATATGTTCAGATCCTTGATACGTCTCCAACGTATCTATAATTTTTGATTGTTCCATGCTATTATATTATCTGTTTTGGATGTTTATGGGCTTTATTAAACACTATTATATTATTTTTGGGACTAACCTATTAACCCAGAGCCCAATGCCAGTTTCTGTTTTTTCCCTTGTTTCAGTGTTTCGCAGAAAAGGAATATCAAACGGAGTCCAAACGGAATGAAACCTTCGGGAGCGTGATTTTTGGAACGAACGTGATCCAGGAGACTTGGAGTTGAAGTCAAAGAAGCCTCGAGGTGGCCACGACGCAGGGAGGCGCGCCCCCACCCTCATGGGCCCATCGTGGCTCCCCTGACCGACTTCTTTCACATATATATATATATCCATATACCCTAAAAACATCGGAGAACAGAATAGATCGGGTTTTCCGCCGCCGCAAGCCTCTGTAGCCACCAAAAACCAATCGGGACCCTGTTCCGGCACCCGGCCGGAGGGGGGATCCCTCACCGATGGCCATCTCCATCATCCCGGCGCTCTCCATGACGAGGAGGGAGTAGTTCACCCTCGGGGCTGAGGGTATGCACCAGTAGCTATGTGTTTGATCTCTCTCTCTCTCGTGTTCTTGAGGTGGTACGATCTTGATGTATCGCGAGCTTTGCAATTATAGTTGGATCTTATGATGTTTCTCCCCCTCTACTCTCTTGTAATGGATTGAGTTTTCCCTTTGAAGTTATCTTATCGGATTGAGTCTTTAAGGATTTGAGAACACTTGATGTATGTCTTGCATGTGCGTATCTGTGGTGACAATGGGATATCACGTGATTCACTTGATGTATGTTTTGGTGATCAACTTGCGGGTTCCGCTCGTGAATCTATGCATAGGGGTTCGCAAACGTTTTTGTCTTGACTCTCCGGTAGAAACTTTGGGGCACTCTTTGAAGTTCTTTGTGTTGGTTGAATAGATGAATCTGAGATTGTGTGATGCATATCGTATAATCATGCCCGTGGATACTTGAGGTGACATTGGAGTATCTAGGTGACATTAGGGTTTTGGTTGATTTGTGGCTTAAGGTGTTATTCTAGTACGAACTCTATGATAGATCGAACGGAACGAATAGCTTCATGTTATTTTACTACGGACTCTTGAATAGATCGACCAGAAAGGATAACTTTGAGGTGGTTTCGTACCCTACCATAATCTCTTTGTTTGTTCTCCGCTATTAGTGACTTTGGAGTGACTCTTTGTTGCATGTTGAGGGATAGTTATATGATCCAATTATTTTATTATTGTTGAGAGAACTTGCACTAGTGAAAGTATGAACCCTAGGCCTTGTTTCCTAGCATTGCAATACCGTTTACGCTCACTTTTATCATTAGTTACCTTGCTGTTTTTATATTTTCAGATTACAAAAACCTATATCTACCATGCATATTGCACTTGTAGCACCATCTCTTCGCCGAACTAGTGCACCTATACAATTTACCATTGTATTGGGTGTGTTGGGGACACAAGAGACTCTTTGTTATTTGGTTGCAGGGTTGTTTGAGAGAGACCATCTTCATCCTACGCCTTCCACGGATTGATAAACCTTAGGTCATCCACTTGAGGGAAATTTGCTACTGTCCTACAAACCTCTGCACTTGGAGGCCCAACAACGTCTACAAGAAGAAGGTTGTGTAGTAGACATCTAGCTCTTTTCTGGCGCCGTTGCCGGGGAGGTGAGTGCTTGAAGGTATATCTTTAGATCTTGCAATCGAATCTTTTAGTTTCTTGTTTTATCACTAGTTTAGTATATAAAAGAAAACTACAAAAAAATGGAATTGAGTTTGCCTCATACGCTTCATCTTTTTAATATCTTTCGTGAGTGTGATGGAAAGGAAAATTGTGCCAAAGTGTTAGAAGAAGAATGCATTAAAATGTTTGGAACTAAATCTTTGGATGATGAGCATGATTAAAATGTTGTTAGTATGAACTCTTTGAATATCCATGGTACTAATGATGATTGCACTATTCATGATGAAAATGCTTCCTATAAGCATGTCGATTTCTGTGGAGTGCATAGAGTTTGCAAATACATACCAAAAAGGGAAGATAGATTTTGTAAGAGGCACAAGCACTTAGAAACTAAATGGTTGCAAGAAAGGTTAAATGTTAGTGCGGAAAATTTAAAATATCTTAGCCATACTTGTGAACTTTGCAATGAACATGGTCATTTAAATATCAAATGCAAATTGTTTCATGATCGAATCGTGTCCAAAAATTGTGATGACTTGATTTCCCTTGCACATCATAATGAACTTAGTTTGCTTTTGGGTTATGAAGAAATGAAACGTCAAACTAAGATTATTCCCGAATATAACCTCGAGAAATTCCTCGATATTGATCTAGAAGAAATTTATATGTATTGTGCGGTGAATTGCATTGAAAATCCTTATATTGCCAATTACATAAAGAAAAGAAAACAAATAGAAGATGAAGTGAATACTAACGAAAAGGAAGAGACTTCCCAATATTCTCCTATTATTTCTTATGATGAATCAGGTAACGAGGAGGAACCTTCTATTCAACCAATCTCATTAATAAGGAGCTCCAAAAAGAGGATTGAACCTACACATGATGTGAAGAAGAAAAAGAAAAGATGGAGAAGCAAAGGTAGAAAGGTATCTCTCCCAAATGATGTTGCTCCTACTACTCATTGTGATGGTGATAATTGCTATACTATAGGTGCTATCCATACTATTAATGATGAGAGTGATTATGCTTATGATATGAAAAGGCCCAAGCTTGGGGATGCTATGTTTGATGAAGATGATGTTTTTTAGAATATATTTGCTGCAATTAATGTTTGTCCCAAGCTTTGGGATGCTACGTTTAATGAAGATGATATTTTTAGCCTCCCAAGTTTTGATATGCAAATTTGTTATGATGATAGCATGCCTCCTACTTATGATGATTATATTGATGAAAGTGGGTTTGGAAGAGTGTCAACTTTAGGAAGTAAAGATCCCACTATTTTGGAGGATGTTTGATCTTATTGTGATAATTATGAATGTGGATTTGGAGAGGTCATGACTTTATTTAGTAATGATTCCACTATCTTGGAAGAGGTTTCAGTCGATTATGATGAGAACAAAGTTGCTACTTATGATGATTATTGTGATAACACTTATGCTATAAAAAGTAGTGATGATTATATTTATAAAACTTGTCATGATTATGATTACCCTTTTTCTGAACATTACTCATTTAATGTGGAAACAATTTATAGTATTCGAGTTTCTTATGATACTCCCACTGTTCCGAATGAGAAGAATTTTGCTTATGTGGAGAGTAGTAAAAATTCTATACTTGTAGATCATGAAAAGAATGCTTTAGGTGCTGGTTATATTGTTGAATTCATTCATGATGCTACTGAAAAATATTATGAGGGAGGAATATATGCGTCTAGGAATTGCAATAATATCAAGTTTCCTCTCTATGTGCTTAAAGTTTTGAAGTTATGCTTGTTTTACCTTCCTATACTAGTTGATTATTGTTCCCATAAGTTGTTTGCTCACAAAATCCCTATGCATAGGAAGTGGTTAGACTTAAATGTTCTAGTCATATTATTCATGATGCTCTCTTTATGTTTCAATTCTTATCTTTTATGTGAGCATCATTGAAATCATCATGCCTAGCTAGGGGCGTTAAACGTTAGCGCTTGTTGGGAGGCAACCCAATTTTATTTTAGTTTCTTGATTTCTGGTTCTGTTTAGGAATAAATAATCTATCTAGCTTCTGGTTAGATGTGGTTTTATGTTTTAATTAGTGTTTGTGCCAAGTAGAACCTTTGGGAAGACTTGGGTGAAATCTTTATGATCTTGCTGTAAAAAACAGAAACTTTAGCGCTCATGAGATTAGCTAAAACTTTTTACTGGAGAGTGCTATTTAGTTGATTCTTTTTGAATATGGTTACTAGACAAATTCCTCAGGTCCACCAATTTATTTCAGAATTTTTGGAATTACAGAAGTATTCGAATGATACAGATTACTACAGACTGTTCTGTTTTTGACAGATTCTGTTTTCTATGTGATGTTTGCTTATTTTGATGAATCTATGAGTGGTATCGGAGGGTATGAACCATAGAGAAGTTGGAATACAGTAGATATTACACCAATATGAATTTATAATGAGTTCACAACAGTACCTAAGTGGTGGTTTTATTTTCTTATACTAACGGAGCTTACGAGTTTTCTGTTAAGTTTTGTGTTGTGAAGTTTTCAAGTTTTGGGTAAAGATTCGATGGACTATGGAATGAGGAGTGGCAAGAGCCTAAGCTTGGGGATTCCCAAGGAACCCCAAGGTAATATTCAAGGACAACCAAGAGCCAAAGCTTGGGGATGCCCCGGATGGCATCCCCTCTTTCGTCTTCGTTCATCGGTAACTTTACATGGAGCTATATTTTTATTCACCACATGATATGTGTTTTGCTTGGAGCGTCATTTTTTTTATTTTTTTTTGCTTGATGTTTGAATAAAAATACCAAGATCCTGAAATTCTTAAATGTTAGAGAATCTTCACATAGTTGCATAATTATTCGACTACTCATTGATCTTCACTTATATCTTTTGGAGTAGTTTGCCGTTTGTTCTAGTGCTTCACTTATATTTTTTAGAGCACGACGGTGGTTTTATTTTGAAGAAATTTATGAACTCTCATGCTTCACTTATATTATTTTGAGAGTCTTTAGAACAGCATGGTAATTTGCTTTGGTTATGAATTTAGTCCTAATATGATTGGCATCCAAGAGGGATATAATAAAAAATTTCATATAAAGTGCATTGAATACTACAAGAAGTTTGATTCTTTATGATTGTTTTGAGATATGAAGATGGTGATATTAGAGTCATGCTAATTGAGCAGTTGTGAATTTGAGAGATACTTGTGTTAAAGTTTGTGATTCCCGCAGCCTGCACGTATGGTGAACCGTTATGTGATGAAGTCGGAGCATGATTTATTTATTGATTGTCTTCCTTATGAGTGGCGGTCGGGGACGAGCGATGGTCTTTTCCTACCAATCTATCCCCCTAGGAGCATGCGCGTAGTACTTTGTTTCGATAACTAATAGATTTTTGCAATAAGTATGTGAGTTCTTTATGACTAATGTTGAGTCCATGGATTATATGCACTCTCACCCTTCCACCATTTCTAGCCTCTCTAAATACCGCGCACCTTTCGCCGGTATCATACACCCACCATATATCTTCCTCAAAACAGCCACCATACCTACCTATTATGGCATTTCGATAGCCATTCCGAGATATATTGCCATGCAACCTTCCACCGTTCCGTTTATTATGACACGCTTCATCATTGTCATATTGCTTTGCATGATCATGTAGTTGACATTGTATTTGTGGCAAAGCCACCGTTCATAATTCTTTCATATATGTCACTCATGATTCACTGCATATCCCGGTACACCGCCGGAGGCATTCATATAGAGTCATATTTTATTCTAAGTATCGAGTTGTAATTCTTGAGTTGTAAGTAAATAAAAGTGTGATGATCATCATTATTAGAGCATTGTCCCAGTGAGGAAAGGATGATGGAGACTATGATTCCCCCACAAGTCGGGATGAGACTCCGGACTAAAAAAAGGGGGGCATAAAAAAGAGAAAAGTCCCAAATAAAAAAATTAAAAATAAAAAACGAGAGAAAAAAAAGAGAGAAGGGACAATGCTACTATCCTTTTATCACACTTGTGCTTCAAAGTAGCACCATGATCTTCATGATAGAGAGTCTCGTATGTTGTCACTTTCATATACTAGTGGGAATTTTACATTATAGAACTTGGCTTGTATATTCCAATGATGGGCTTCCTCAAATTGCCCTAGGTCTTCGTGAGCAAGCAAGTTGGATGCACACCCACTTAGTTTCTTTTGTTGAGCTTTTATACACTTATAGCTCTAGTGCATCCGTTGCATGGCAATCCCTACTCACTCACATTGATATCTATTGATGGGCATCTCCATAGCCTGTTGATACGCCTAGTTGATGTGAGACTATCTTCTCCTCTTTTGTCTTCTCCACAACCACCATTCTATTCCACCTATAGTGCTATGTCCATGGTTCACGCTCATGTATTGCGTGAAGATTGAAAAAGTTTGAGAACATCAAAAGTATGAAACAATTGCTTGGCTTGTCATCGGGGTTGTGCATGATTTAAATATTTTGTGTGATGAGGATAGAGCATAGCCAGACTATATGATTTTGTAGGGATAACTTTCTTTGGCCATGTTATTTTGAGAAGACATGATTGCTTTGTTAGTATGCTTGAAGTATTATTGTTTTCATGTCAATATTAAACTTTTCTTTTGAATCTTATGGATCTGAATATTCTTGCCACAATAAAGAAGATTACATTGATAAATATGTTAGGTAGCATTCCACATCAAAAATTCTGTTTTTATCATTTACCTACTCGAGGACGAGCAGGAATTAAGCTTGGGGATGCTGATACGTCTCCAACGTATCTATAATTTTTGATTGTTCCATGCTATTATATTATCTGTTTTGGATGTTTATGGGCTTTATTAAACACTTTTATATTATTTTTGGGACTAACCTATTAACCCAGAGCCCAATGCCAGTTTCTGTTTTTTCCCTTGTTTCAGTGTTTCGCAGAAAAGGAATATCAAACGGAGTCCAAACGAAATGAAACCTTCGAGAGCGTGATTTTTGGAACGAACGTGATCTAGGAGACTTGGAGTTGAAGTCAAAGAAAGCTTCGAGGTGGCCACGAGGCAGGGAGGCACGCCTGCCCCCTGGGCATGCCCCCCACCCTCGTGGGCCCCTCGTGGCTCCCCTGACCGGCTTCTTTCGCCTATATATATCATATACCCTAAAAACATCGAAGAACAGAATAGATCGGGAGTTCCTCCGCCGCAAGCCTCTGTAGCCACCAAAAACCAATCGGGACCCTATTCCGGCACCCTCCCGGAGGGGGGATCCCTCACCGATGGACATCTCCATCATCCCGGCGCTCTCCATGACGAGGAGGGAGTAGTTCACCCTCGGGGCTGAGGCTATGTACCAGTAGCTATGTGTTTGATCTCTCTCTCTTGTGTTCTTGAGGTGGTACAATCTTGATGTATCGCCAGCTTTGCTATTATAGTTGGATCTTATGATGTTTCTCCCCCTCTACTCTCTTGTAATGGATTGAGTTTTCCCTTTGAATTATCTTATCGGATTGAGTCTTTAAGGATTTGAGAACACTTGATGTATGTCTTGCATGTGCGTATCTGTAGTGACAATGGGATATCACATGATTCACTTGATGTATGTTTTGGTGATCAACTTGCGGGTTCCGCTCGTGAATCTATGCATAGGGGTTGGCACACGTTTTCGTCTTGACTCTCCGGTAGAAACTTTGGGGCACTCTTTGAAGTTCTTTGTGTTGGTTGAATAGATGAATCTGAGATTGTGTGATGCATATCGTATAATCATGCCCGTGGATACTTGAGGTGACATTGGAGTATCTAGGTGACATTAGGGTTTTGGTTGATTTGTGTCTGAAGGTGCTACTCTAGTACGAACTCTATGATAGATCGAACGGAAAGAATAGCTTCATGTTATTTTACTACGAACTCTTGAATAGATCGACCAGAAAGGATAACTTTGAGGTGGTTTCGTGTCCTACCATAATCTCTTCGTTTGTTCTCCGCTATTAGTGACTCTTTGTTGCATGTTGAGGGATAGTTATATGATCCAATTATGTTATTATTGTTGGGAGAACTTGCACTAGTGGAAGTATGAACCCTAGGCCTTGTTTCCTAGCATTGCAATACCGTTTACGCTCACTTTTATCATTAGTTACCTTGCTGTTTTTATATTTTCAGATTACAAAAACCTATATCTACCATCCATATTGCAGTTGTATCACCATCTCTTCGCCGAACTAGTGCACCTATACAATTTACCATTGTATTGGGTGTGTTGGGGACACAAGAGACTCTTTGTTATTTGGTTGCAGGGTTGTTTAAGAGAGACCATCTTCATCCTACGCCTCCCACGGATTGATAAACCTTAGGTCATCCACTTGAGGGAAATTTGCTACTGTCCTACAAACCTCTGCACTTGGAGGCCCAACAACGTCTACAAGAAGAAGGTTGTGTAGTAGACATCAATCCTTTTTGCATATTAATACCCCTCTGATTATGAACATGAATATGATTTGTGAGTAGTTACGTTTGTTCCTGAGGACATGGGAGAAGTCTTGCTATAAGTAGTCATGTGAATTTGGTATTCGTTCGATATTTTGATGAGATGTATGTTGTCTCTCCTCTAGTGGTGTTATGTGAACGTAGAATACATGACACTTTGATGACCCACAAGTATAGGGGATCTATCATAGTCCTTTCGATAAGTAAGAGTGTCGAACGCAACGAGGAGCAGAAGGAAATGATAAGCGGTTTTCAGCAAGGTATTCTCTGCAAGCACTGAAATAATAGGTAACAGATATTTTTGTGATAGGATAATTTGTAATGAGCAACAAGTAACAAAAGTAAATAAAGTGCAGCAAGGTGGCCCAATCCTTTTTGTAGCAAAGGACAAGCCTGGACAAACTCTTATATAGAGAAAAGCGCTCCCGAGGACACATGGGAATTATCGTCAAGCTAGTTTTCATCACGTTCATATGATTCGCGTTCGGTACTTTGATAATTTGATATGTGAGTGGACCGGTGCTTGGGTACTGCCCTTACTTGGACAAGCATCCCACTTATGATTAATCTCTATTGCAAGCATCCGCAACTACAACAAAAGTATTAAGGTAAACCTAACCTCTATTGCAAGAGTCTCGTCCCGAAAGCTTGCTTCTGATTTTTGTTCGTACGAAAGACCTCATATAGCAGAAGATGGGCACCAGAGGGCCAACAGGGGGCCCACGAGGCAGGGGGCGCGCCCAGGGGGGTAGGGCATGCCCCCCACCCTCGTGGCCAGGTGGAGGCCCCCCTGACGTATTTCTGCCGCTCAATATTTTTTTTATTTCCAAAAATAACTTTCGTGGAGTTTCAGGACTTTTGGAGTTGTGCAGAATAGGTCTCTAATATTTGCTCCTTTTCCAGCCCAGAATCCCAGCTGCCGGCATTCTCCCTCCTTATGTAAACCTTGTAAAATAAGAGAGAATAGGCATAAGTATTGTGACATAATGTGTAATAACAGCCCATAATGCAATAAATATCGATATAAAAGCATGATGCAAAATGGACATATCAACTCCCCCAAGCTTAGACCTCGCTTGTCCTCAAGCGGAAGCCGATAACGATAAATATGTCCACATGTTTAGAGGTAGAGGTGTCGATAAAATAAAATACGGACATGAGGGCATCATGATTATTCTCATAACAACAACATATATGGATATTGTCATATGATTTCTTATGCTCAAGTAATAATCTATTCACAATGCAAAGTATGAATCAGAAACTTTATTGAGAACTAACAAACTATAATCTCAGTCATTGAAGCAATTGCAATTTATCATAACATCAGAAAGAGTCTATGTCAGAGCTTTCTAGCAAGTCCACATACTCAACTATCATTTAGTCTTTCATAATTGCTAACACTCACGCAATACTTGTGGTTACGGAGTTTTAATCGGACACAGAGAAAGATAGGGGCTTATAGTTTCGCCTCCCAACCTTTTACCACAAGGGTAATGTCAACAATAATAACTCATGCTACCCTACATCCAATTAGGTATATTTATCAGGATCTTTCCAAAATCCTGTGCTTGCCAAAGGATAAAATATAAAAAGGAAAGGTGAAGATCACCATGACTCTTGCATAAGGTAGAAGATAATAATAAAAGATTGGCCCTTCGCAGAGGGAAGCAGAGGTTGCCATGCGCTTTCAGGGTTGGATGCGCAAAATCTTAATGCGAAAGAACGTCACTTTATATTGCCACTTGTGATATGAACCTTTATTATGCAGTCCGTCGCTTTTATTTCTTCCACATCACAAGATCGTATAAAGCTTATTTCCTCCACACCAATCAATCACACATATTTAGAGAGCAATTTTTATTGCTTGCACCGGTGACAACTTACTTGAAGGATCTTACTCAATCCATAGGTAGATATGGTGGACTCTCATGGCAAAACTGGTTTAAGGGTTTTTGGAAGCACAAGTAGTATCTCTACTTGGTGCAAAGAATTTGTCTAGCATGAGGGGGAAAGGCAAGCTCAACATGTTGAATGATCCATGACAATATACTTTATCTCAGATATAAGAAAACATAACCCATTACGTTGTCTTCCTTGTCCAACATCAACTCTTTAGCATGTCATATTTTAATGAGTGCTCCCAATCATAAAAGTTGTCCAAGATAGTATATTTATATGTGAAACCTCTCTTTGTTTATTACTTCCTATTAATTGCAACGATGACCAAAGCTATGTTTGTCAACTCTCAACAATTTTTAATCATCATACTCTTTCTATGTGAAGTCATTACTCTCAATAAGATCAATATGATCTCTTTGTTTCTTTTTATTCTTTTTCTCTTATTCACTCAAGATCATGGCAAAATAATCAAGCCCTTGACTCAACACTAATCTTTATTATATAGCTCACGGACTCGATTACATGGAGAGATCATAAAGCAAAACTCAAAACTAGATCATACCAAAACTTTATTCTACTAGATCAAGATACTACTAAAAGGATTGAACTAAGAAAAACGGTAAAGATAGAGATGTGATGGTGATACGATACCGGGGCACCTCCCCCAAGCTTGGCAGTTGCCAAGGGGAGTGCCCATACCCATGTGATTATGTCTCCTTCTTCGGGGATGGTGATGTGATATTCTTGGCGATAATGCCCCTCAGGATACGATTCTCTTCCTCGAGCTTATTGAGTTGCTGCTTGAGATCCATTATCTCCTTACGAAGCTTCCCTGTAACGGCTAAAGCTCCTTGCACCCAAGGGTGTTGCATAGCTGCGGGAGAACAAGTGACACTCTTCTTCATATTTTCATAAGAAAGAAATCTAACATTGGAAGGGATAACCGAGTTTGGAATAGCTGAGCTCTATAGTTCCCCCATCGTGAACCCAGCTCGGAAGCGAGAAGTGACTTCTTGATTCTCCATGGCATCTATCCTCATCAAATCAGCCTCCATCTCTTCCTCCATTGCTGGCCCAAAGTGGTCAGCATCGCTGTTTGTCCTTGGTCTCGATGCCAGATGAGACACCCGGCTCTCCCCGATTGACTCTTGAGAAGACATCTTGCTCTAATCGTAGCAGCAACAGCTCGAAACAAGAACAGAGGATATTTGTGTGATACATGAGTCAAAACCTTCGGGGGATTATATAATGAATTTTTACCGACCAAAATATGTATCGTGCAAGAAAACGGAGTCCGGAGAGCACACGAGGTGCCCACGAGGTAGGGGGCGCGCCCAGGGGGGTAGGGCGCACCCTCCACCCTCGTGGAGCCCTCGTGTCCTTCTCGGACTGCTTCTTATTTTTCTATTTTTCTAAATATTCCAAAACGGAGAAATATTGCCATTAGAACTGTTTTGGAGTCGGTTTACTTACCGTACCACATACCTATTCCTTTTCGGAGTCTGAAACATTCCGGAAAGTGTCCCTTATGTATTTCTCCGGGGTTACGGTTTCAATAACATTGGTTTCAACATTTATGGGATTACCTGAGATATAATGTTTGATTCTTTGACCGTTCACCACCTTCGGATTTGTGCCTTCGAAGTTGTTGATTTTTATGGCACCGGAATGATAGACCTCCTCGATAACGTAAGGACCTTCCCATTTAGAGAGAAGTTTTCCTGCAAAAAATCTTAAACGAGAGTTGTATAGCAATACATAATCACCTACATTAAACTCACGCTTTTGTATTCTTTTGTCATGCCATCTTTTAACCTTTTCTTTAAACAATTTGGTATTATCATAGGCTTGGGTTCTCCATTCATCAAGTGAGCTAATGTCAAATAACCTCTTCTCACCGGCTAGTTTGAAATCATAATTGAGCTCTTTAATAGCCCAATATGCCTTATGTTCTAGTTCGAGAGGTAAGTGACATGCTTTTCCATAAACCATTTTATACGGAGACATACCCATAGGATTTTTATATGCAGTTCTATAGGCCCATAATGCATCATCAAGTTTCTTGGACCAATTCTTTCTAGATCTATTAACAGTCTTTTGCAAAATCAATTTGAGCTATCTATTACTCAATTCTACTTGACCACTAGACTGCGGGTGATAAGGAGATGCAATTCTATGATTAACATCATACTTAGCAAGCATTTTACGGAAAGCACCATGAATAAAATGTGAACCACCATCAGTCATCAAATATCTAGGGACTCCAAACCTCGGAAAAATAACCTTTTTAAGCATTTTAATAGAAGTTTTATGATCAGCACTACTAGTTGGAATAGCTTCTACCCACTTAGTAACGTAATCAACAGCAACTAAAATATGTGTATAACCATTAGAGGCAGGAAAAGGTCCCATATAATCAAAGCCCCAAACATCGAATGGTTCAATAACAAGTGAATAATTCATAGGCATTTCTTGATGTCTACTAATATTACCTATTCTTTGACATTCATCACAAGATAAGACAAACTTACGGGCATCCTTGAAGAGAGTAGGCCAATAAAAACCGGATTGCAATACCTTATGTGCAGTTCTATCTCCAGCGTGGTGTCCTCCATAAGCCTCGGAGTGACACTTGCGTAGGATCTGTTCCTGTTCATGCTCAGGTACACAATGTCTAATAACACCATCTACTCCTTCTTTATAGAGATGTGGGTCATCCCAAAAGTAATGTCTCAAATCATAGAAAAACTTTTTCTTTTGCTGGTATGTGAAAGTAGGTGGTATAAATTTAGCAACAATATAATTAGCATAATCAGCATACCATGGAGCAGTACGAGAAGTATTTATGACATTTAATTGCTCATCAGGAAAGCTATCATCAATAGGTAGTGGGTCATCAAGAACATTTTCTAACCTAGACAAGTTGTCTGCAACGGGGTTCTCAGCTCCTTTTCTATCAACAATATGCAAATCAAATTCTTGTAGCAAGAGAACCCATCTAATAAGTCTAGGTTTAGCATCTTTCTTTTCCATAAGATATTTAATAGCAGCATGATCCGTGTGAATAGTTACTTTAGAATCGACAATATAAGGTCTGAACTTATCACAAGCAAATACAACTGCTAAGAATTCCTTTTCAGTAGTAGCATAATTTCTCTGAGCATTGTCTACAGTTTTACTAGCATAATGAATAACATTTAATTTCTTATCAACTCTTTGCCCTAGAATAGCACCTACAGCATAATCACTAGCATCACACATAATTTCAATGGGTAAATTCCAATTAGGTGGCTGAACAATAGGTGCAGAGATCAATGCTTTCTTAAGTATTTCAAATGCTTCTACACAATCATCATCAAAAACAAATGGTATATCTTTTTGTAATAAATTAGTCAGAGGCCGAGAAATTTTTGAGAAGTCCTTAATGAACCTCCTATAAAAACCGGCGTGACCAAGGAAACTTCTTATACCTTTGATGTCCTTGGGACATGGCATCTTTTCAATAGCATCAACCTTGGCTTTATCAACCTCAATACCTCTTTCAGAAACTTTATGCCCCAAGACAATACCTTCATTAACCATAAAGTGACACTTTTCCCAATTCCGGACAAGATTAGTTTCTTCACATCTCTGCAAAACTCGATCAAGGTTGCTCAAGCAATCATCAAAAGAGGATCCATAGACGGAAAAATCATCCATGAAAACCTCACAAATCTTTTCACTAGCCATCATGCATCTTTGAAAGGTAGCAGGTGCATTACATAAACCAAAAGGCATACATCTATAAGCAAAAGTACCAAAAGGGAAAGTAAAAGTAGTCTTTGGTTGATCATTAGCTGACACAGGTATTTGAGAGAAACCAGAATAACCATCTAGAAAGCAAAAATGTGTATGTTTGGATAATCTTTCTAGCATTTGATCAATAAAAGGTAAGGGGTAATGATATTTTTTAGTAGCCTTATTTAATTTGCGGAAATCAATTACCATCCTATAACCTGTAATAATTCTTTGCGGGATCAACTCATCTTTATCATTAGGAACGACGGTAATACCTCCCTTCTTAGGGACACAATGGGCAAGACTTACCCACTGACTATCCGCAACGGGATAAATTATACCTTCCTCAAGGAGCTTTAGTATTTATTTTCTTACCACTTCTTTCATCTTAGGATTCAGCCGTCGTTGATGATCACGAACTGGTTTGGCATCTTCCTCCAAATTTATTTTATGTTGACATAGAGTGGGACTAATGCCCTTAAGATCATCAAGAGTATATCCAATAGCAGCACGGTGCTTCTTCAAAGTTTTCAATAATCTCTCTTCTTCATGCTCTGGAAGGTTAGCACTAATAATAATAGGATATATCTTTTTCTCATCAAGATAAGCATATTTAAGAGTATCAGGTAACGGTTTAAGCTCAAACACGGGATCACCCTTGGGTGGAGGAGGATCCCCTAGGATTTCAACAGGCAAATTGTGTTTCAGGATAGGTTCCTGTTTAAAGAATACTTCATCTATTTCCCTTCTTTCATTCATAAACATATCATTTTCATGGTCTAGCAAATATTGTTCTAAAGGATCACTAGGAGGTACGGCAATAGAATCAAGACCAATTATTTCATCCTTACTACGCAATTCCTCTTCACGGTGTTGTCTACTAAATTTAGAAAAGTTGAACTCATGAGACATATCACCCAAACCAATAGTAACAACATCCTTTTCGCAGTCTATCCTAGCATTAACAGTGTTCAAGAAGGATCTACCAAATATAATGGGACAAAAGCTATCTTGTGGGGAACCAAGAACAAGAAAATCAGCAGGATATTTAGTTTTCCCACACAAGACTTCAACATCTCTAACAATTCCCATTGGTGAAATAGTATCTCTATTGGCAAGTTTAATTGTGACATCAATATCTTCTAACTCAGTAGGTGCAATATCATGCTTAATTTATTTGTATAAGTCAATAGGTATTGCACTAGCACTAGCACCCTTATCACATAAGCCATGATAACAATGATCCCCTATTTTAACAGAAATAACAGGCATGCCTACCATAGATCTATGTTTATCTTTAGCACAAGGTTTGGCAATTCTAGCAGTTTCATCACAGAAATGAATAACATGCCCATCAATATTATCAGACAAGAGATCTTTTACAATAGCAATATTAGGTTCAACTTTAATTTGCTCAGGAGGTGTATAAGTTCAAATATTGCTTTTACGGACCACAGTTGAAGCTTTAACATGATCCTTTATTCTAACAGGGAAAGGTGGTTTCCCAACATAAGAAGTAGGAACAATAGAATCATTATAAGTGATAGTCTTTTCTTCAACTTTAATAGGTGCAGCTACTTTTACTTCTATGGGAGGATGATATTTAAACCACTTCTCCTTAGGGAGATCAATATGAGCAGCAAAAGATTCACAGAAAGAGACTACTATCTCAGAGTCAAGTCCATATTTAGTGCTAAATTTACGGAAAACATCGGTATCCATAAAAGATTTAACACAATCAAACTTAGGTGTCATACCTGACTCCCTATCTTCGTCGAGATCCCAATCTTCAGAGTTGCGTTTAATTCTATCCAATAAATCCCATTTGAATCCAATAGTCTTCATCATAAAAGAGCCAGCACAAGAAGTATCGAGCATGGTGCGATTGTTATCAGAAAGCCGAGCATAAAAACTTTGAATAATTATTTCTCTTGGGAGCTCATGATTGGGGCATGAATATAACATTGATTTAAGCCTCCCCCAAGCTTGAGCTATGCTTTCTCCTTCACGAGGCCAAAAATTATATATATAATTGCGATCACGATGAACAAGATGCATAGGATAAAATTTCTGATGAAATTCCAATTTCAATCGTTTGTAGTTCCATGATCCCGTATCATCACATAGCCTATAGCATGTCAATGCATCTCCCTCCAAAGATAAAGGGAAGACCTTCTTCTTAATAACATCACTGGGCACACTTGCAAGCTTAAATAATCCACAAACTTCATCCACATATATTAGGTGCTCATCAGGATGCTTTGTTCCATCTCCTGCAAAAGGAATAGCTAGCAGTTTTCTAACATACCCGAGGGAATTTCAAAGTGAACATTTTCATCTTCAGTAGGTTTAGTATGTTGAGGAGCAACTCTTTGCTCTACTGGTCGGGGTGAAGATACCCCGAACAAGCCCCTCAGAGGATTACTTTCCATAGTAACAAGTGACAGTAAATTTAAGCACACTATATAAATTTTTCCTTACCAAATTCCACCTACCAAAGGCGCCTCACTCCCTGGCAACGGCGCCAGAAAAGAGTCTTGATGACCCACAAGTATAGGGGATCTATCGTAGTCCTTTCAATAAGTAAGAGTGTCGAACCCAACGAGGAGCAGAAGGAAATGATAAGCGGTTTTCAGCAAGGTATTCTCTGCAAGCACTGAAATAATAGGTAACAGATATTTTTGTGATAGGATAATTTGTAACGAGCAACAAGTAACAAAAGTAAATAAAGTGTAGCAAGGTGGCCCAATCCTTTTTGTAGCAAAGGACAAGCCTGGACAAACTCTTATATAGAGAAAAGCGCTCCCGAGGACACATGGGAATTATCGTCAAGCTAGTTTTCATCATGTTCATATGATTCGCGTTCGGTACTTTGATAATTTGATATGTGGGTGGACCGGTGCTTGGGTGCTGCCCTCACTTGGACAAGCATCCCACTTATGATTAACCTCTATTGCAAGCATCCGCAACTACAACAAAAGTATTAAGGTAAACCTAACCATAGCATGAAACATATGGATCCAAATCAACCCCTTACGAAGCAACGCATAAACTAGGGTTTAAGCTGTCACTCTAGCAACCCATCATCTACTTATTACTTCCCAATGCCTTCCTCTAGGCCCAAATAATGGTGAAGTGTCATGTAGTCGACGTTCACATAACACCACTAGAGGATAGACAACATACACCTCATCAAAATATCGAACGAATACCAAATTCACATGACTACTAATAGCAAGACTTCTCCCATGTCCTCAGGAACAAACGTAACTACTCACAAAGCATATTCATGTTCATAATCAGAGGAGTATTAATATGCATAAAGGATGTCAACATATGATCTTCCACCAAATAAACCAACTAGCATCAACTACAAGGAGTAATCAACACTACTAGCAACCTATAGGTACCAATCCCAGACTTGGAGACAAGAATTGGATACAAGAGATGAACTAGGGTTTGAGAGGAGATGGTGCCGGTGAAGATGTTGATGGAGATTGCCCTCTCTCAGTGAGAGGAGCGTTGGTGATGACGATGGCGATGATTTCCCCCTCCCGGAGGGGAGTGTCCCCGGTAGAACAGCTCTGCCGGAGCCCTAGATTGGTTCCGCCTCGTGGCGGCGGAGTCTCGTCCCGAAAGCTTGCTTCTGATTTTTCTTCAGACGAAAGACTTCATATAGCAGAAGATGGGCACCGGAGGGCCAACAGGGGGCCTGTCGGTGTCAAAACCGGCGGATCTCGGGTAGGGGGTCCCGAACTGTGCGTCTAAGGCGGATGGTAAAAAGAGGTGGGGGACACGATGTTTACCCAGGTTCAGACCCTCTCGATGGAGGTAATACCCTACTTCCTGCTTGATTGATCTTGATGATATGAGTATTACAAGAGTTGATCTACCACGAGATCATAGAGGCTAAACCTGTAGGGGAACGCAGCAGAAAACAAAAAATTTCCGACCTACGCACCAACCCAGGACCACTATGGAGACTGCATACATGGTTTGATCTTTTTTGTTACCGACTCGTAACGCAGCGGGAAGTAGAGTCGATGACGATCGGCGGTGCAGATCCCCGCAGCTAGGATTTACAACCTCCCAACCGCGAGGATGTATACCCTCATCTGCTCCTCAGATAGCCCTCCGAGAGGCGGTCGAACAGCCCCCCGGACGGTGTCGCGGACAGCCCTTCGGGAGGACCTTCGAAACTCGAACGGTCACTCGGACAGCCCTTCGGGAGGACCTTCGAAACTCGGACGGTCACACGGACAGCCCTTCGGGAGGCACTCACGAACTAAGACCGAAACTACGATCTCTCTACAGAGTTGCACACATACGGTGTCATCTATCCGGCAGGGCTTCGCCGTCCAGAACTAGTTCCTGCCGGAACCCAGACAGCCTTACGGCTCTACGAAACTCTTTTCGTGGGAGGGAGAGAAGAAGCCAGATAATGCATGGCATGTGTATGAGAGCAAGGGATGAGTGTGGAGGGCTGCCCCTCCACCTCTATTTATAGGAAATCCCAAGGTGGTAGGGTAGTTTCACAAAAAACCCAAAATGCACATGAATGAAGTCCTTCCACAAGGACCTAGGAGTGAAACCAAGGAACAAGAAGGTCCCCAAGGGGGGATACCCCATGTGGCCGGCCACACCCCCATGAGGGGCCCAAAAAATGGCTCCTATCCATCCATGTCATCCCCAAGATCTTTTGGAGCAAAGCCCCAAAAGGTGGCTTTCCATAAAGTAACCATAAAGCTGATTTTCACTATTCACGATGACATTTTTCAGCGTCTGATCGAACTGAAAATATTTATGTGGGCTAAGAACATTTCCAGTACCCACTAAAATGATTTTCAATGCGTTCCGAAACAATTCCGGTTTTAGTGATTTTCATCTGCGAAACGCATCTGAAGTGGCTCCGGCAGCTCCGGAACATTTCCGGTTTGTATCTCAGAAAATTCCAAAAAGCTTCTAGAATGATTCTGGCATCCTCCAAGAATTATCAGGCATGTGCCGAAACCAATTTGACTTAATGGTGTATCCCGAAACAACTTTTCGGTATCATCGAAACTTATCCGATGACCTCTCTCTGCGGTACGATTCCGCTGTCCGAAACTTTTCGGTGTCCGAAACTTTTCCGGTGATTTTCTCTCAGACTCCCTGTCTAGTATTCAGCAGATAGATGACCCTTAAGCGTGTGACCCTATAGGTTCGGTGAAGTATAGACATGACCCAGAACCCCTTCCGATCAATGATCAACATCGGAGCCGTGGACACCCATATTGACCCCCTATACCCACACGAATAAATATTCGAGTGAACCTCCAGTTGCCGTGTGCTATTCCTGTTGCTTCGCGATATGTTACAAATACCCGAGGTGAGACATATTGGCATTCCCGTGGATCAACAACTTGTCCACTATGCTAGTTACCTCGTTACCGGTATTGTTCTCTTTTCTCGTTATCGTGTTCCGGCATCCCCGTGATCAAATCACAAAGTGTCTGGCCAGACGATGATGGATACCGTAACACCGAGAGGGCCCAGAGATATCTCTCCATCATTAGAGGAGCAAATCCCAATCTTGAGCTATCAAGTTACTTGACACACTTTTCCATGAACCCGTAAGCCGCCGTAATAGCCACCCATTTACGGATGACGTTTAACAAACCCCAAAGTTCATGAAGCAAGCATGAAGAAACTCGATACTCTCATGGTCTAAGGAATCAGCAAACGTTAACCATCTCTGTGTTATGTACCAATAAACTTGTGACGAATGAATCTCATAGCATAACATCAATCCGGGTCGATTCAACACAAATGTTCTCTTAACATTGTGCCCTCAAGGTTGCTGACATAGACATGCCCATGATCAGGAAAACATAACCATCATGCAACACTTGAGCTAGTCTTAGAGGCCAGACTAGGAATACATTTTACCGTTTATTATTCCACACGTGCATATGAGTCTTCCTCCGAGCCTCGTGGTTATTGCAGACTCGAGAACCATAGCAGTTATAGCATGGAACATAAACATAATTATGAACTCGGAGATAAATAATATCATTTATTATTGCCTCTAGGGCATATCTCCTACAGACTCCCACTTGCACTAGAGTCAATAATCTAGTTAATGCTAATGCACTTTACACCTGTGGCACACCGGTGTAAATATGCTTCGCTTGTGGTATAGCCTGATGTCCAACGGATCTGACGACTTCAGTTCCGTGTGTATCTTTGCATGTCCTCGCGTTTTCACGTTTTCACAAAATTCATATTTTGTGTGGACTTGGCTTTGTATGTATGTGAATCACAGGTCGAACCTGGATTCCTCAGACTGAGTTTTGGAGCAACTACCTGCAGTAGTGTCCCATTGTCAAAAGCCATCTTGGAACTATACTAAGTTCATGAATGAACTATATGATTCAACATCTTCTTTGTCGCTTCTAAAGCGTCAACATACTTAGCCCTTGTTATAGAATTCGCCACAGTAACTAGTTTGAACAAATTCCAACTAACTGTGCCACCACATTGTGTGTTACACAAAACCCTTAACTTAAATCGAAAATCGCACGGTGAAAAGATGAAGACTATCGATGTAACATTTTACAACGAACTCTTCATGATCTCCACTTGCAAGAAAACATATCATCAGTACTTACTCTAGTACTCAATGACATCTTTCACTGTTGTCCCACGATCAGTACTTTGATCACTTTAGTATCCATACTCGCAACACCATGGGAGTATCGGACATATCTGGTTGTTTTACATACCATGGAATACATGATTAATCCAAACACAAAAGTGTGTGGAATCTGCATCATGTATTTTACTCATCAGTGTTTTGGGACACCGAGTCTTGCAAAAACTCTTTCCATGTGACTTTGGCAAGAATCACTCCTTGGCGTTTTAAATGCTAAAAGGTTTTAGCATCTTGTCAATATGTATTCATTGCTTAGCCCCATTAGGTAAATCTATCTCCATAGATCATCATGCCTAATATTGAGGCTATTTAGCCTAACCACTTCATCGAAAAACTATTTTCAAATGAAGTCCTAATTTCTGTCAAGAAATTTATTTCCAATTACCAATGTGCCAAGCACATAAGGTTTTTAGAAATATTATTACGCTCCCACTTACTTTCTTGAATTACAAGCATCTTCGTTACCCATTGATGAAGTCAAAACCCCTTTGACCATTTCATCAAAACCCGAAGATCCCAACTCCATTTTGCTCTCTTCTGTCCATTGCTGGAACTCTGAAGTTTGCATACCTACTAGCATCCTCTGGATCGACAAATTACTTTGGACTGTATCATATACAAGTCCTAGCTTTCATTTCCATCAGATGGAAATCCTTTTATCATCCATGTTTCATATCTCATGATTGAAATATGTATTAATTGCTAGTTCAACCTGAACCGACTTTAAGCATCGCTACGATGAAAACAACCTCATCGTAGTCAACTCTTGAACTTGTTATTTCAACAAGTCGAGCTTTATGGATAAAACATTTTATCCGTATCAGTTTTAAGTTCCATAAATATTCTTTAGACTCTAAGTCTTCCGAAAGGTGTATCAAGGTTTTAATCTTGAATCACTTATATGGAAACTAACTCGGGTTGTATTGGCATTTAGCCAATTCCGGAGTCAGGGCCCATCAACGCTTCCTTGTGTATCGTAGGTATAATGTTGTCTAACAACAATATCTCGTTTGCGCACCTGAGAGGTTTGCACGAGCCTTGCCTACGTGGTTCAGCTGCAAGTTCGACCGAAGTTCATACATTTTATTGTAGAGACTTCCGTATCAGTAGCGGTAGGAAACTCTGGAATTACTTCCAAGGTCTCTTTCCTTTGATCTGATGATGTAGATACTGTTTATCTCGTCGAGTTGCACTATTCTCCCACTCACCTTTTTGAAAGAACCATTCTCTTTAAAAGCACACCGTTTCGCGGCAAAACTATTTGCCTCGGTATAGTGAGGGAGGAATACCCAACATTTTGGTATAACCTACAAAGTAGCACTTGTCTAATTTGGAATAGGTTTGTAACCTTTTACACAAGCCCCATATTCCAAATGTTAAGAAAAGATATAACATGGTTGGGCGTACCATACCATGGCTTCATTTCAACAGACCCGATGTAGCTCTTTTCAGTGTAAAAGCCGCAGTCTCTAAAGCATCACTTTAAAAGGGATAATGGCAAATTTATTTATGTCATCTTTCACCTTACCATGTCATAATGGTTTGATTACATCTCCACAGACTTTCCACTTGCAGTGGTGTTCCAGGAGGTGCAAGTTATGAAACCCCTTTCACAACTCATCAGACATTCGCTAAACATGTAACTCAAATATTCCTTTGTGCAATCAAATTGCAGAAACATAATTTTCTTGTTACAATAACTTCTACTTCATTTTTGAGAACCTTTCGAATGATTTCAAAAGATCCAGACTTACGTCTCATCAAGTAAATATCCATATATCTACTTGAGTCATTTCTGAAGATAAATAAATCCACCACTAACAACACTTATCGGACTACACACATCAAATGTATGATCACAAATAAGTTTGTTGTTCGTTCCTTTATGGCCTGTGAACGGTATTTTAGTCACTTCACTTTTCGGAGGAAAGTTGCAAGTGTAAGATGATTCAAAATCAAGAAGACTTCAAAATCCATCATAATGGAATTTTCCATGCGGTTTCTCCAATGTGACCAAATGTACTGCCACACTTGTGTGGTATTCTTTTAGTCTTGCGACATTTAGCGTCAGTGTTATGGATGTATCATATTACCATCAATATTCATAACATACATGCCATCTTGGATGGAAGCATGGCCTTCATGTTATTCATAATACTTAACAACAATTGTTGTTTTTATGAACAACTCTTTTGCAACAAACATTGTGCAATGGGCTAGAGTGTATGAAACTCTAAAATGAATTATGAAAGTAAACCCAGAGGTATTGTATTATTATCAATATTCATAACATACATCTCATTCATAATGAAAGTATGGCCCTTGTGTTATTCATAACATCGAACATAAAAAGTTCTCTTATGAACAACCTTCTTGCAAGATACCTTATGCAATGGGATAGAGTTTGTAAAACTCTAAATGAATTATGAAAATAAATACAGACGGCAATACACCGATGGAAGGTATAGTAACATTTACTATGTTCCCTGTGTATACCTTAACCTCATTTCTAGCTAGTCTTTCAGGCCATAGTAGTTCTTACATCGAGTTGCAACAGAATGCAATCGAGCGGGCAATTTTGTGATGAACTCACAATACCCAAGAATTAGTGATTAACATGTTTAACCATAATTCGCAAGAACTATATCTTTGACCAGCCTTCTATACATCAAAAACTTGTATGACATTCATACATGAGCTGGATATTCCAGTCTTCTTTCCTTTTGCCTTTATACTTCTATCAGTTTAACTTTTAGTATTTCTCCTACTCTCAGAAGAAGCACCCAACTTAAGAGTGGCATTAGCCCCGGACTTCCTAGGCGTGTAAGTCATACTAACACCCTTTGGACACTTCCTTTCTCTTTAAGTTGTTGTTTTATTCACCTTTCATTATATGACAGGCGTTCTTCTGGATCCCTTTCCCAACAGTCAAATGCATAGTAAACACTTTTACTAATACTTGCAAACAAACATTGCTTTGTTTGTATCTGAAAATAATTTTCAGTTCCATGAATATCATATAACTATCCCAACTTTCGATGTTTGGGTTTCATGGAAGCAAACATATTCCACTTGACTGTAACAGAATCCTAGCTTTTGGATCGAAGGACGAGAGTCACATGATCCATAGCATTAGCGGGAGGATACGGAAAGCATGCGATAGGACAATGTCCTTCTCGGCACTTTTGAGGATAATCCTCATATTACGTTACCAATCGTAAAGTTTTAACCAGATATTTAACAGCTATTCAATTTTAATAGGGAAGGTGGAAATGCGAGCCATTATTCTACAACTATTATGCAAGAAACTCTTAGACAGTGTTCATAATTAATTGCACTGAGAATTAAACATGTTAATTCAACAGTGTGCTCCCACTAAAATCAATATCTCTCACAATTAATTTTGAGTGATACAAGATCCAGACTTCAATTCATCGCCATAGAATCATCATCTCATAACGGGAATTTTAATCGGTAGGCCAACTTGCCGATCACATCTCTATGTGACTCTTGCTCATCTTTCGATGCGTGTGTTCCGAGCTCAGGACGATCCTGCCATGAACG
Source organism: Triticum aestivum (assembly GCF_018294505.1). Taxonomy (NCBI): domain Eukaryota; kingdom Viridiplantae; phylum Streptophyta; class Magnoliopsida; order Poales; family Poaceae; genus Triticum; species Triticum aestivum. The sequence goes on along the minus strand of NC_057811.1, from coordinate 138,431,502 downwards.
TCAAGACAACCAAGTGATCTTGCTGCGAGGTCTGACCTCACCCGCCTCACACTTCTCTAATCGTTCGTACCCATGCATCCATGGCGCACCCCGAAAAGATAGGTGCCGTGACGGTGCTACACTTGGGAGAACACTAACTACTTGATATTTTAAGTGAGAGATCACCCTAATAAAAGCGACTACCGCGCAATCAAGAAGGGTGCATCATAAGGGATAAACATCTCAGGCAATTCATAATAGCATGATATGATATAGCCCTTTCTGACGGAGAAGTATTTCATTTCTTCGTCTTCGGCATTCGTGTCGGTGGTCACCTTCACGAAGATTGCCACCACCTTGTCGATGCACCAGATAATATTGCTATCTCTATAGCTAACAAAGTAATGTATTACAACAAGGTTGACACGCAGGTCATTAAAATGCAACCATATGGCTCCAGCCATCATGCCGAATCATGACACGCAGGTCATGTTAATCAAATTACATCATATAGTCATCTCATACATAATCGAATTAGTATGAGCACTGCTATACCACATCACATGCACATCCTGCAAAACCAAGTTAGACGCCTCTAATCGGTTTATGCAAAAATTTATTTTACGTGGCTTCTAAGGTTTTGACTTAAACCCCGCAGCTACCAACGTTTTATCATCAAGTATGATTATTCAAGTTGCTAGATTAACATCTCGGGGTGTATGAAACATGAGATAATTAAATCTCGAGCCCCATACTAAACTTCGTCATACGCATGACCCCCGTGCAGATCATATCTGCAATGCCTTTTCATCTGCGAATTTCATCTTTCTTTTGACTACGGCAGAACCCAAAGAACTGATAGCACTTCCATGATCAATCAGGATCACGGATTGCCAGAACTTTGTCAAATTCCACCATGCTGTCTCGAGATTGAGCAAACGCAAATTCTAGGGAAGCGACAAGAACGTCGGGTAACAGATTTCATATGTCACCCGCATAAATAATTTTCAGCAATAGATCTCATCTACTACATAATTATATTATGCAATACCCATACATCTCTATGTATTCTAGATCGAAACCTGCATCTACGCATAGCACGGCTCATGATGCCACTGTAGGGGAACGCAGCAGAAAACAAAAAATTTCCGACCTACGCACCAGCCCAGGACCACTATGGAGACTGCATACAAGGTTTGATCTTTTTCGTTACCGACTCGTAGCGCAGCGGGAAGTAGAGTCGATGACGATCGGTGGTGCAGATCCCCGCAGCTAGGATTTACAACCTCCCAACCGCGAGGATGTATACCCTCATCTGCCCCTCAGACAGCCCTCCGGGAGGCGGTCGAACAGCCCCCCTGACGATGTCGCGGACAGCCCTTCGGGAGGACCTTCGAAACTCGAACGGTCACTCGGACAGCCCTTCGGGAGGACCTTCGAAACTCGGACAGTCACACGGACAGCCCTTCGGGAGGCACTCACGAACTAAGACCGAAACTACGATCTCTCTACAGAGTTGCACACATACGGTGTCATCTATCCGGCAGGGCTTCGCCGTCCAGAACTAGTTCCTGCCGGAACCTAGACAGCCTTACGGCTCTACGAAACTCTTTTCGTGGGAGGGAGAGAAGAAGCCAGATAATGCATGGCATGTGTATGAGAGCAAGGGATGAGTGTGGAGGGCTGCCCCTCCACCTCTATTTATAGGAAATCCCAAGGGGGTAGGGTAGTTTCACAAAAAACCCAAAATGCACATGAATGAAGTCCTTCCACAAGGACCTAGGAGTGAAACCAATCAACAAGAGGGTCCCCAAGGGGGGATACCCCATGTGGCCGGCCACACCCCCATGAGGGGCCCAAAAAATGGCTCCTATCCATCCATGTCATCCCCAAGATCTTTTGGAGCAAAGCCCCAAAAGGTGGCTTTCCATAAAGTAACCATAAAGCTGATTTTCACTATTCACGACGACATTTTTCAGCGTCTGATCGAACTGAAAATATTTATGTGGGCTAAGAACATTTCCAGTACCCACTAAAATGATTTTCAATGCGTTCCGAAACAATTCCGGTTTTAGTGATTTTCATCTGCGAAACGCATCTGAAGTGGCTCCGGCAGCTCCGGAACATTTCCGGTTTGTATCTCAGAAAATTCCAAAAAGCTTCCAGAATGATTCTGGCATCCTCCAAGAATTATCAGGCATGTGCCGAAACCAATTTGACTTAATGGTGTATCCCGAAACAACTTTTCGGTATCATCGAAACTTATCCGATGACCTCTCTCTGCGGTACGATTCCGCTGTCCGAAACTTTTCGGTGTCCGAAACTTTTCCGGTGATTTTCTCTCAAACTCCCTGTCTAGTATTCAGCAGATAGATGACCCTTAAGCGTGTGACCCTATAGGTTCGGTGAAGTATAGACATGACCCAGAACCCCTTCCGATCAATGATCAACATCGGAGCCGTGGACACCCATATTGACCCCCTATACCCACACGAATAAATATTCGAGTGAACCTCCAGTTGCCGTGTGCTATTCCTGTTGCTTCGCGATATGTTACAAATACCCGAGGTGAGACATATTGGCATTCCCGTGGATCAACAACTTGTCCACTATGCTAGTTACCTCGTTACCGGTATTGTTCTCTTTTCTCGTTATCGTGTTCCGGCATCCCCGTGATCAAATCACAAAGTGTCTGGCCAGACGATGATGGATACCGTAACACCGAGAGGGCCCAGAGATATCTCTCCATCGTCAGAGGAGCAAATCCCAATCTTGAGCTATCAAGTTACTTGACACACTTTTCCATGAACCCGTAAGCCGCCGTAATAGCCACCCATTTACGGATGACGTTTAACAAACCCCAAAGTTCATGAAGCAAGCATGAAGAAACTCGATACTCTCATGGTCTAAGGAATCAGCAAACGTTAACCATCTCTGTGTTATGTACCAATAAACTTGTGACGAATGAATCTCATAGCACAACATCAATCCGGGTCGATTCAACACAAATGTTCTCTTAACATTGTGCCCTCAAGGTTGCTGACATAGACATGCCCATGATCAGGAAAACATAACCATCATGCAACACTTGAGCTAGTCTTAGAGGCCAGACTAGGAATACATTTTACCGTTTATTATTCCACACGTGCATATGAGTCTTCCTCCGAGCCTCGTGGTTATTGCAGACTCGAGAACCATAGCAGTTATAGCATGGAACATAAACATAATTATGAACTTGGAGATAAATAATATCATTTATTATTGCCTCTAGGGCATATCTCCTACAAAACCCTAGAAGCTAGCCTATGGTATGATTGTTGTTGTCCTACGGACTAAACCCTCTGGTGTATATAGACACCGGAGGGGGCTAGGGTTACACAGAGTCGGTTACAAGGGAGGAGATCTACATATCCGTATTGCCAAGCTTGCCTTCCACGCCAAGGAGAGTCCCATCCGGACACGGGTCGAAGTCTTCAATCTTGTATCTTCATAGTCCAACAGCCCGCCTAAAGTACATAGTCCGGTTGTCCGAGGACCCCCTAATCCAGGACTCCCTCAGTAGCCCCCGAACCAGGCTTCAATGACGATGAGTCCGGCGCGCAGATTGTCTTCGGCATCGCAAGGCGGGTTCTTCTCCAAATTCCGAGTACTTGTTGAGTAGTGTCCGGCTTCCCATAAATATTGCACTCCTTGGCTTCCGCGCCTAATAATGGTTATCTTCCACGTGTCGAGCGAATGCGAGAAGCTAGGGCATTTTTACATTTGCCACCCTAGCCATGTGAGTAAATCATCTATTAAATAGACGGGGATTCTCAGATCCAGATCACACCATCCTCCCACAGCGAGTATCCATCGGAGCGCGCCCGGACAAAATCCATTCCAACATGGCCGGCCATCGCAGCTCCTCCTCTCGCTCCCGTAGCCCTAAGCCCGGTAATTGGAAGAAGTGTTCCGTCCCCCACAGCCAATTAGTAGAGTTACAGACCCAGTGATTTCTCCCTCCAACGTATATGGTCCCCATTCGGGCCGGGCTCGCCACCTACAATGGCGGGGAGCAAGCGGAGAGCTTTCCCAACCCATCCATGGGGGAGCGGGTATGCCTTGTCCCTTACTTATTAAGAGGGCTTGGATTTCCAATTCATCCGTTCCTCCGCGGGCTCCTAGAGTTCTACGGCCTCCAGCTGCATAATTTTACTCCCGCCTCCATATTACACATCGCTGGCTATGTCGCCCTTTGCGAGCTGTTTCTGGGCTGCGAAGCTCATTTCGAGCTATGGAAGAGGCTATTCTGCCTTGTACCCCGCACACAGGAGGGGTCAATATACCAAGTGGGCGGAGCCGAAATATGGCGCATCGTCGGGACCGGATACCTGTCCGGTACTCCGAAGAAGACATCCCAGGATTGGCCTTCGGAGTGGTTTTATATGGAGGACGTCCCCCTTCCAGACCCTATCCGGATGGGCCTTCCTGAGTTCGACAACGCTCCCTTGAAGAAACGCCGCAGCTGGCACCCTCGGAGCCCCCAGGAGGAAGATAACGGAGAAGTCCTTTACTTGATGGGCCGGATAAAAACGCTGGCTCAATCAGGACTGACAATAATCGAGGTTATGTCAATATGTATAATGCGGGGGGTGCAGCCACTTCAATATCGGGGACAACCCATGTGGCACTTCAATGGAGAAGACGATGCTACCAGATGCGGTCGTAAGGGGCCGGACTCCATCGCTACTCTAGCGAAGATACTGTCCGATTTATATAAAGGAGAGGTAGAGGAGTTCATCCGCATTAAACCACGAGATGGATTCTCCATGTACAACCCTCCAAGCTGGGTGAGCTGTCACTTTTTACTCCAGACCTTCCTGCATTCTTTGTCATAAATATTTACCTTGCTATTTCATAGCAGGAGCTGCGAAAAGCTGTAAGGGAGGTCCACAGCCCGCCTCCACAACCAGAGGACCCTGACCGGGCCCTCGACCCTGGACTCGAAGAGGATCCGGACACATTTGTGGAGCTAATTGACAGGACGTTCTATCAATTGAGTTGCGATGATGCCATGGCGGCCATCATAGCCGATTATCCTGGACTACTCCCTGCATCGCATGTAAGTAAAACCGGAGTCCCAACTTCCAAGAAGGATCCCCTTTTCTGCACTTCACCTACCGCACACATATGGTGTCTTACAGGGAAGGCCCTCGGGACGCCATGCTGAACCCGTAGTAACTCACCAACAAGGGGCACCGAAGCCAGGTAGGCTAAAAAGGAAGGCGGTCAGGACTGAGATGTCGTCGCATAGGTATGAAACAGAACCCCGCTCTGTGGTTGTCGTATTTTAAAATATAATAACGTCCATGTTTCCTAGTAGGAAAAATGCTCGCCGGACTATATCCGGAGAGGTTGCCGGTCACGCCTCCACCAGTCGGGCTCCAGAGCCGGACATAGAGGCGGATGCTAACATGGGGCGAACGCCGGATGTTCCTCCTACAGAGGATGCGGATAGGCTATCCGCTACAAATTCCGAAGTGGAGAGCGCTATGAATCACAGGCGTCGCCGGGCCGTACTCCGTGACGCTTGTTTCTCCCAAGAGGCGTTCGATGCCTTCAACTCAGGAGACGCGTACATCCGTGCTGCTCAAAATGGTTTTTCCAGAGCCACGGACCAGTATGTAAAGGATATACGGATAAGAAAATCTGATAATTATGTATATCAGTAGCCCCTGAGACTTGAAACAGTTGACACAACTGATTTAAGGATCGTTTTTTGTGCGGGTTCTTACGGAGAAGAATGCCCAATTGTCTCAAGAGCGGGAAGAGTGCAAAGCCCAGCTACGGGCCGCGGTTGCCGCAATGAAGGAGTCCGAGAAGGCCCCCTCTTGTAACACTTGTCTCTATCAAAAAGAATGACATGTACCGATTAGTATGCGACATGCATGCAAATCTAACAACAGATTCTGTAGATGATCCCAGGGTTAATCCGGAGGTAGTGCAAGAGGATGAGCAACATGCTCAACGACAGTTAAAGGCTGGCGAGCGCGTGCTTAAGCAGGTTAGGTAGGAGAAAAACGATCTCCAAGATGCCAATATCTAGCTGAGTGTTGAACTGAAAGATGTTCGGGCCCAACTTGCTGACTCCGTAAAGGAGAATAAGAGGCTTCGACACGGCATTTTTAGTAAGTGCTTGAATGAACTATTTATTGAGTTCGGCGAAGAAACCGGCTAACAGAGTTATATCTGTAGGTATGCTGACGGGTCGTCCCACAGAGGAAATGCCCGGGTCTGCAAGTGATCTTCTGCCAGAGCTCTTACAACTGCACGAACAAGTTCGGCAGGTGATGCAGGGCATTGCCCAAGCCTTGTGGCCATCCGCCTCCCTGCCAGGAGGCATGGGGGAGCTTGCAGGGAAGCTCAAGAGAGCGCGGCAGCGCTTCCGATTATGGAAGATATCAGCCTGCCGACAAGGGGCAAGGGAAGCCTGGGCCATGGTGAAGACGCGATATACCAAGGCTGACCCGAACCACATGGCCGAGGTCGGACCTGTGTGGTCAGATGGGAAAGAGATCTCCATCAGTTTGGTGTATGACTAGGTAGAATTAGCCGCAAAGTATTCCCAACAGGATTGTAGCCTAGACAGCCTGTTGAACTGTGTACTTCAAGTGACATGTATTGTCCCTAGCCGGATTGTAAACCATTTGTCATGGCGGACCTTTTTGCTTCGTCCTCCGGACCCGACAGTCCGAAGTGTATCCGAATACCCGCTCAGTTATGTAAAAACCGGGGTACGCATGGAAACCAGGCATAGGGGTCATATGTGCTTGAACAGACAAGTACCCAACTAGCTATGTTATATTACATGGATAGTAAGAAACATCTTCCAGGGAGAATAGTTCCATTAAGGGTTCCTTTCCCTGGGTACGCATGCATTAATGTGCATGTCCGAACTGCAAAAAGAGATGCAGGATATAAACATCTGGGGGCATGTATTACAATAAATAAAAGTCATCTTTTGTTCACTGACCGAGTATTCCCTTAAGAACCCTAGCTTTCGGCTTCACCCAGTCTGAGGTACACATCCGGCTGACCTGGCAGTAACAATCGCAGAGGTGCTCCCCTTATGCCCTAGCCGAATTAACGGGAACGTAGGGCATAAACACAAGAGCCAGGCAACCCAGCTTGGCCAAAACTTAAGTCATATCGATGCATATAATGGCGAAAAAAGGTACATGTGGAATAATAACACATGTGCGTGGCATAGAGCCCGGAAAATAGTTATATTAAGCTTCTGTATAAGAAGCCCCCAGGTATAATGAGCGCGGTTAGCGCGTCAAGATTGTGTAGTCAAGACACATTTTAGCTTTTTTAAGGCTTTGAAGAAAAAGGGAAAAAAAGAAAGAAATAAAAGACAGATAGCGGATATATAAAAAATTGACGGAGGTAAGGAGACGAACATAGAGTCCGGCACTAGGCGTAGAACCTTCGGAGTCTGGCTGCATTCCATGGGTTTGGCTCGAGTCGATTGTCTGATGCATCCCGCAAACGATACGCTCCACCGGTCAGAACTTGGTCAATGATGAAGGGACCTTCCCATTTGGGCTTGAGCTTGTTCTTTTTCTTCTCCGGTAGGCGTAGAGCGAGTTCGCCAATGTTATAAGTTTTGGCCCGTACTTCTCTGCTTTGATACCTTCGAGCCTGTTGCTGATAGAATGCGGAACGGGCTTTTGCCACGTCACGCTCCTCCTCCAGGGCATCCAAACTGCCATGCCGATCAAGCTCGGCTTCTTTCTCTTCATACATGCGCACTCGAGGTGAGTCATGAATTATGTCATAGGGCAGTACCGCCTCTGCACCATACACCATAAAAAACGGTGTGTATCCGGTAGTGCGATTCGGCGTGGTCCGCAGCCCCCATAGTACGGAGTCGAGCTCCTCTACCCAGTGCATGTCTGATTCCTTTAAGGACCGTACTAATCTGGGTTTAATGCCGCTCATGATAAGACCATTTGCTCGCTCGACTTGACCGTTAGTTTGCGGGTGATAGACAGAAGCATAATCGAGCTTGATGCCCATGTTGCTGCACCAAAGTTTTACCTCGTCGGCTATAAAGTTCGAGCCGTTATCGGTGATGATGCTGTGGGGGACACCATAACGGTGTACAACCCCGGATATGAAGTCTATCACTGGTCCGGATTCGGCCGTTTTAACTGGTTTGGCTTCTATCCATTTGGTGAATTTATCCACCATGACCAATAAGTATTTTTTTCTTATGGCTTCCCCCTTTGAGGGGTCCGACCATATCAAGCCCCCAGACCGCAAAGGGCCAAGTAATGGGGATTGTTTGGAGAGCGGTAGGGGCATATGGCTTTGGTTTGCAAAAAGCTGGCAACCGACGCAATGTTGGACGAGGTCCTGTGCGTCTGCTCGGGCCGTCGGCCAGTAGAAACCTGTACGGAAGGCCATGCTTATGAGGGCCCGAGCTGTGGCGTGGTGGCCGCCAAGTCCAGCATGAATTTCTGCCAAAAGTTGTTGTCCTTCCTCTTCGGAGATGCACCTTTGAAGGACTCCGGTAGCGCTTTTCTTATAAAGCTCTCCCTCATGGACCTTGTAGGCTTTAGACCGCCGCACAATGCAACATGCCTCGTTTGGGTCCTCAGGTAGTTCCTGCCTAGTTAGGTAGGCCAAGAAGGGTTCTGTCCATGGGGCGATGACAGCCATAATAACGTGGGCGGAAGGTGTTGTTTCGGTGGCAGAGCCTCCGATTACGTCAGAGTGTTCGGTATCTGGTGTTGTGGCCAAGTCCGGACTGTTGTTGCTGGTCTCTCCTTCCCATACCACGGATGGCTTAAACAGCCTTTCCAAGAAGATATTGGGTGGGACAGGGTCGCGCTTAGCGCCGATGCGGGCGAGGATGTCCGCCGCTTGATTGTTTTCTCGGACCACATGGTGGAATTCGAGCCCCTCGAACCGAGCTGACATTTTGAGGACGGCGTTGCGGTAAGCCGCCATTTTGGGGTCCTTGGCATCAAAGTCTCCATTTATTTGAGATATTGCGAGGTTTGAATCCCCACGCACCTCTAGGCATTGAATGCCCATGGAGACTGCTATCCGGACACCATGCAACAGGGCCTCATATTCTGCTGCATTGTTGGAGTCTGTGTATAATATTGGAGTACGTATTGGACTGTATCTCCGGTGGGGGATGTCAGGACGACGCCTGCCCCCAGACCAGCCAGCATCTTTGAACCGTCAAAGTGCATGATCCAATTGGAGTACGCGCTGTACTCTTTAGGGAGTTCGGCTTCCGTCCATTCGGCGACAAAATCCGCCAGTACTTGCAACTTAATGGCTCGCCGTGGTTTATATGTTATGTCGAATGGGAGGAGCTCGATAGCCCATTTAGCAATCCGGCCCGTGGCATCGCGGTTATTTATTATGTCGTTGAGTGGTACTTCAGAGGCCATCGTGATTGAACACTCTTGAAAGTAGTGTCGTAGTTTCCGGGATGCCATGAAGACCGCGTATGCTATCTTTTGATAATGTGGGTACCATGATTTGCATGGAGTGAGGACAGTGGATACATAGTATACCGGCTTTTGAAGCGGGAACTTATTTCCGTCCATCTCTCATTACGAGCACTGCGCTTACAACTTGGTGTGTTGCCGCTATATATAGCAGCATTGGTTCACCGACATTAGGTGCGGCCAAGATTGGGTTTGTGGCCAGAACGACTTTTATTTCTTCTAGTCCAGCCGTGGCCGCATCCGTCCACTCGAAGTGTTCTGTGCATCGAAGAAGGCGATAAAGAGGCAGTGCCTTTTCCCCTAATCGGGAGATGAAGCGGCTTAAGGCAGCCACGCATCCCGTTAGTTTCTGGATTTGCTTAAGGTCTGTTGGGATGGCCAACTGTGACAGAGCTCGGATTTTAGCCGGATTTTCTTTGATTCCTCTGTTGGAGACGATGAAGCCTAAGAGCTTTACGGTGGGCACGCCGAAGACTCCGGATTGAGCTTAATGTCGTATGTTCAGAGATTGTCGAACGTGAGCCTCAAGTCGTCTATTAAGGATTCGACGTGTCTGGTTTTAATGACCACATCGTCTACGTATGCCTCCACTGTTTTGCCAATCTGTCTCTCCAAGCATGTCTGAATCATGCGCTGATAGGTTGCACCGGCGTTTTTGAGCCTGAAACGCATGGTGTTAAAACAGAAGGGGCCGTATGGGGTGATAAATGCCGTTGCGGCTTGATCGGACTCCGCCATCTTTATTTGATGGTATCCGGAGTATGCGTCGAGGAAACACAACGAGTCGTGTCTTGTGGTAGCGCCGATAATTTGATCGATGCGAGGGAGGGGGAAGGGATCCTTTAGGCAAGCCTTATTAAGGTCCTTGAAGTCGACGCATAGGCGCCAGGATTTGTCCTTCTTTGGTACCATCACCAGGTTTGCTAGTCAGTCCGGATGTTTTATTTCTCGAATGAATCCGGCCTCCACTAACTTGGCTAGCTCCTCTCCCATAGCTTGTCGCTTAGGCTCAGAGAAGCGCTGAAGAGTTTGCTTGACCGGCTTGAATCCCTTTAGAATGTTAAGGCTATGCTCGGCCTGCCTGCATGGGATTCCTGGCATGTCTGAAGGATGCCAGGCGAATATGTCCCAATTCTCGCGCAGGAACTCCCGTAGTGTGGCGTCTACTGTGGGGTTTAACTGTGCCCCGATGGATGCTGTTTTTGTAGGGTCCGTTGGATGGACTTGAAATTTGACTATTTCATCCGCTGGTTTAAAAGAGGTGGACTCGGATCTTTTGTCAAGTATCACGTCGTCCCTGTCCATTGTGGAGCGCAGCGCAGTTAATTCCTTGGCCGCGAGGGCTTCGGATAACGCCTCGAGGGCCAGTGCGGCTGTTTTATTTTCGGTGTGGAGTGCTATGTCCGGATCACTAGTTAGAGTGATGATTCCATTGGGCCCGGACATTTTGAGCTTCATGTACCCGTAATGGGGTATGGCTTGGAAGATCGTGAATGCCTCCCGCCCTAGAAGGGTGTGGTATCCGCTATTGAACGGGGCCACTTGGAATGTGATTTCTTCGGACCTATAATTCTCCGGTGTGCCGAATACCACATCTAGTGTGATTTTCCCAGCACATCGTGCCTCCCGACTAGGGATGATTCCTCTGAAGGTCGTGCTGCTTTGCTCAATGCGGCTTATGTCTATTTCCATTTTTTGAAGAGTCTCCCCATAGATGAGGTTTAATCCGCTGCCGCCGTCCATGAGCACTTTAGTAAGCCGTAAGCCGTCCACAATTGGACTAAGGACCAAGGCGGCTGGTGCTCTAGCTGTTCGGAATTTAGGTTCATCACTGGCGTTGAAGGTGATGGCCGTATCGCTCCATGGATTTATTGCTGCCACGTGGCAGACTTCGGCAAGCCTGCAGAGTGCTCACTTACGCCTATTATTTGAGGTGAAGGTCTCGAAGATTGTCAATACTGTATTGTTGTTCTCCACGGGATGGTGCTCTGCGGTATTGTTAATGAGGAGATCCTCACCGCTCTTGGCCACCTGCCGGAGTACCCAACATGCTCTAAGGCTGTGTGTTGGTATGGTATCCGTTGTATTGTGAATTTTGCATGGCCCATTAAGCCATCCCTCCAATACGGTTCCACGCCCTGTAGTGGGCTTTTGCTTCTTTGTAATTGGATCGGGTGACTTACGAGAGTGCACCCTTTTAGTTCGGACTGGGTGTCGTGGTTTTGTCACGGCAGATGTCCTAGAGAAAGGACTTAGTCGTGGAGCCATCGCTACGGGTTAGCTTAGAGGGGTTAAAGCGGACAAGGGACGCAAGAGAGTTTTATACTAGTTCGGCCCCTTACGATGAAGGTAAGAGCCTACGTCTAGTTGTGATGGAATTGATGGGGTTTCGATGACCAGGGAGCGAATACGCTTTGCCTGAGTCTCGAGTTGTTGTCCGTTGTTCCTGAACCGCCGCCGGGTCATCCCCTTATATACATGGGTTGACGCCCGCCAGTTTACAGAATCCTGAGGCCGGATCATAATCGTGTCCGGCTCGGTCTCTGCTACTTCTATCTTACAACACAAGTTTACATGTCAATGCCGGTTTATGTCTACAGGCCTTAAACCGGCTTTGGGCCCTGGGCCTTCATGAAGCGTCACTGTCTGTCTTCATGGACTTCAGATACAGATGAACTACTTATGGGGTTAACCCAGCCTCTCCTGGCCGGTTTACGCCCAGTGGTAATATCCCCAACATTAGGCCCCAGATTGATTTGAACCGGTTCATGTCAATCCTCAATACTTAAGAAAATTTCTTCTTCATCATCTTCACACAATCTTGTAAACCGCCGTGACATCATCTTCTAGGATCATGGTAAACCGCCGTGACATCACCTGTCATTAATGAGCCTCCAACAATCGAGGCGACAGCTCCGCCTCATATCCAAAATTTAGGCTCCTTGATTTTCGCGCCTGACGCTTATCTTTCTGCCCTTATAAATAGGGCCAGGGGGTCTTTCCACCCCCCCGTATCTCTTCATGTCTTCTTCTTCCTTGCGCTGCCCAACCTTTGGAGCTATGCCGCCACCGTGGACCTTCGCTTCTGCCTCAACTCCGGCCGCTGCATCACCCTGAACGCACCATAGAATCGCGGCGCCTCTCCGCTCTTCCATCAGCATCGGTAAGCCTTCTTTCCTTCCGCCATAGATCTGTCATTAGGGTTTCAGTGTTCATCGGTGTTCGTCGGTGTTCGTCGTTGTGCAATAGCTCTTTGATTCAAACCTTGATATTTATCCTGTACGGCGATAGTCGTAGCCCTTCTTTTCCATCCATGCATCTCGTTTAAGTAGAAGATCCCATCTAAACCTTCATCAACTGCTTCGGTACCAATATTTAGGTCTGAATATATTTTCATTTTCTGACATGCGGTAGATCCAAAATTATAATGCCAACTTGTGAAACCTGTTTTTCCCTTCACTTATACATCTTTAATACCAGATTGGGTGGTTTAACTTCATATACAAAATGATGACCCAGTAGATACCATTAGTCCCCTGTTGAACCGCCAATGCTTTCATCATTGTACTGTTTCCATTGTCAGACTCCGGTTTACAAATAACCAATTCTGGTTTATCAATATGCTTGTATCCTTATACTGTTGTGTAGTTGTCCACTGTAAATCTTAAACCGGCAATAATCATGTTTCAGATTTCCATTGCCATGGCCAAGCAAGTCTATGAATGCAATTGGGCTCCCTCTCGAGTAACCGAAGAGCAGTTAAACAATCTTGTTAAAACGGGCGCTTTAGCTAAAAAAGATGTCATCCACTGGAGGGTCCCTGGCCCGGAAAATCCTCCTACACCCAAGGATGGAGAGGTAGTCGTATTCGCTGATCATCTCGGACGAGGTTTTAGCCCTCCCGGTTCAAAAAAATTCTGGGATGTACTGGCTAGTTTCCAACTGCGCCCTCAAGACATCGGTCCCAATTTTGTAACCAACATCTGCCACTTCCAAGTCTTTTGTGAGGTTTATCTGCAAGAGGAACCTTCAGTCAAACTGTTTAGGGATTTCTTTCACTTAAACCGTCGCACAGAGTTCTCAGATGGACCCAATACGGAACTGGGCGGAATGGCAGTTCAGAAAAGGAAGGAAGTCACCTTCCCCCATCCCAAACTCCACAGTCACCCCAAAGAGTGGAACCAGACTTGGTTTTACTGCATGGATATATCCCCATCTGATGAAAAACCCCTACCGGGTTACCACCCTGAACGCCTTAGCAACACACATCCTTTTCCTCAGAGGTTGACGGCAAGAGAAAGGGCCAACTATGCTCCCCAATTATCAAAGCTTAGAGCCTTCATGGCGAACGGTTTGACAAGAGTTGATCTTCCTCGTTGCTGGATAAGCTGGAGTATTCTGCCCTTAAGCCGGCGCTCCGGTTTGATGTGTGAGTATACGGGGAGTTTGATGGATGCTCAGCGGCACATTGACATTCAGCTTACAGATGCAGAAGTCACTGAGGCTGTAAAAAAGATACTGAACGAACCGGAGGCCGTCTGTGCCCAAACTGGACTACTCCCTTTCTGCACCTTCAACAAACCACCAGCTGTAAGAATCATATAATATTTTTATCTGAAGTTGCTTCTGTCCAAATATTCTCTGAAGTGTGATTATTTTCTGATAGGGTGATGATCTGTTCTGGAACAAGAAACCATCCCAAGACAAACCGGCGAAGCCACAAGATAAACCGGTCAAGCCAGTTCGTCCAAAGACCAAGGTTGTTAAAAAACCTGCCAAGAGAAGGACCACTGCATCCTCCGATCCACCAACTGATGACGATGTGGGTAACCCGGAACCAGAGGTAGAACTTGACTCTCTTGGTTCATTTTTCGTACATCTCATTGACAATGATTATTATGAGGACGACGCTGAAGGCAGTCATGCTGAGGACGTAGAGGTAACCATTCTTTCCTCCGATTCAGATCCTCTGCCAACATCAAAAATCCGTCAAGCAAACCGGAAAGTAAAATTTTCTCACCCTCTTGCTTATTTGGACCCAAACTTTCTTTTGAAGACGCAGCAACACGAAGCTCGCCATACAACCCGGCACAGTGGCCAGGTAGTTACCTCCGCCGGTTTACCGAATAGTCCGGTTCGGAAACGCCGATCAGAGGTCTCTTATCCCATTGATACTTCCTGCCCAAAAGCAGGTTGTTTCCGCCAGCCTCTTAACCCGTCTGATTCAAATTATCAGGGTACTTCTCACTCATTCTCTGGCGAGTCATCGGCCACGCAGCTTCCACCCCTCAAAACAGTTCCTGGGTGAGCTATGCATGTGTCTTTATTCTTGATGTGTTATCTTTACATACTGTACTGATCCTTATGTCTATCTTTTCTCAGCGCCAAGCCAAGACCCAGCAAGAAGGCTCGGTTAAGCAAACTAGCTGATGATAATGTAGCTGCTGAACCGGAAACAACTCCAGATCCGGAAGAAACCGACGCTGACGACATGCTTAATGATCCGCCACCTCAAGACCATGACTTCTTTGCCGAACAAGTGCAAGTTGACACTACAAGCCATGCAGACCGGCCAACCAGCCCTGTCCGAACTGATGACAAACCGGCCAGTCCGGTTAAGGATACTGACAAACCGCCAACTCCAGCGAAGGCTGCTGATGATCAAGATGATGACATTATGATTGGTGGCACTGGCCACACCACTCCTGGCAACCCTGTCGCTTTGTCAAAGCATATTGCCAAGGATGAGCTATCTGCTATCGGCAAAGGAAAATGGAATGCCGATTTATCAAGCTACGCCCATCTCAATGCTCAAGACATTCACTCTGGCTTCTTGAACCGTCTGTGTACCAGCTGTGACTATGAAGCTAGTTTGGTAAACTTGATGAAGGAGCGATATGAGGTAACTACTATTTTTCTCTTTTGTCCAATTGCAGTTTATCAACTCCCAGTAGCCCCCAAGTGACGGTTTATGATACCAATCTAAACCGGGACTTTGTCATAACTTAACTTTGCATATTTAGCCTCTAGGGACCAGATTACTTCTTTATGATGAACCGGTTCCTTAAAATTTGCCATACTGCTCTTTCACCGGTATAGCCCCCAAGGGCCGGTTTAACTTTATAAAGATGAACCGGGACTATATAAGAATTCCCATACCAATAGTTTTTGAGCAAACACACATTAGCCCCCAAGTGCCAAGATTAATACTTGTATTGTGCTTGGGACTTGTAGAAATTTCTGATAAGGAGCAAATATGCATTAGCCCCCAAGTATCAAGGGCATAACTTGTTATGTGCTTGGTACTTCAAATATGTACTGTCAACTCATTATGTATCTATCTCTTTATAGGCTGAACTGAGCAAGAAGGAAAGCCAAACCGTTGATCTGCAAGAGAACATGAAGTTCCAACAGGCCGAAACTTCCAAAGCAAAAGATGAGCTGACGAGCGCCTTAGCCGCTATGGAAAAGCTAAAGGGGAGCTTCGCCAAGGAGCGGGCGGATTGGAACACAGAGAAATCCGCTTTGTGGAAAAGAGCTGAAGACGCTGAAGCAGCTCTCAAACCGGTGGTAGACGAGCTGACTGGTGTAAAGTGGCAGATACATGCCATGACTGTTGCTGTGTTTGGTAAGCATCCTTACTTTATACTTTCAACATATCTTCCCATGCGTTGTCGGTTTGCTGATGTTTGCAATGATGCAGGAACTCGCATTAGTCATCTGGGCTCTGATGTTCAGAAGAAGCTGAAGGCTACCTACACGCTGATAGAACAACTGTATACCGGCGCACAACGAATTATCTACACTGCTTCTCACAATAAGCTGCCCCTGACGTTAATCAAGGATACCTTAGACAGGCTATCTATGCTGCCTGCCCGGGTAGAAGAGCTAAAGAGGTATCCTGCAAGGGCTGGCGCTCTGACCGCACTAACCCGGGCAAAAGCATGGGTGCCTGATCTTGATCCGACGGACGTGGCTAAAGGCTACCCAAGCTTAAAAGAAGACGGATCAAAATTTTGCACTGAAGATCTCCGCGCCATAAACCGGGAAGTACGTCCATGGCTTGTCGACTTGCTGAAGAGGCTGATCTTTCATTTTACCAGGCGAGTTATGATACCAATAACAAGCGGGTTGCTGCACCAACTCCTGAGGCTCAAAACCTGATCCCTCCAATCCGTAAGCACACTTATGCCCCTGACAATGAACCGTCCACCCTTATAAGCGACGAAGCTGTGTTCCAAGCTTTAACTGGGATCGACTGGACAACTGTTGACTTCCAGCCGCTGGGTAGGGACGAAGATGAACCGGTGCAAGATGATCCGCAGCCGTCAGGTCAAGATGATAAGCAATCATAATCCGGGGGCTGGTTTAGTCTTCCACTTGCTGTAATGCTTATTGAGAAACAATTATCCCTTTGGGCACTGAAACGCCTTGTAATAGGCTAGTTAAAACACTTGGTCTATTATGCCTCCGTGCATATCGATCTGCAACTGATGCGTGTTAATCCGCCATGCTTAAGATATGATGTTCATAATCCATAGCTATTTATTCAAGTTGTTCCTGCAGATAAGAAGCTTAAAACGCCCTGGCGGTTTACCACCGGGCGGGTCATGATACCCAAATATATATATGACCAAGGTTTATAACCAAGGTAAAAGATAACCAAATATGGAAATATATGGTACCTGTGACCTTTAGGCATAGTGTTGGCTAACCAACTTTGTAATGAGGGTAATAACCCTAATCCGGAGTAGAAGTAACTCCTGTTATATGATGCCAGCTTATCTGAAAACCGTTCCGGGCTTTGATAAACACCAGTTTATTCCATACTGGTGACTTTGAGTCAAAACCAGATCGGGCTGATAGTCTCCGGATTATAATTTGATTGTATACTGTCAACTTGTAGTTGATAGCCTAACCGGGCTGATAAACACCGGTTTAAAAACGTCACAAATCTTATTAAAACAAAGAAAACTCAGCAAAAGGCAAATAAAAACCGTTGTAGTCGAGGCTTTTCACGGGCTGCCAGGCCCCGAATTTGATCAAGAGGTGTGGCTATGGTTTGGGTTCGACCAAGCCCTAAAGTGATGCTGTGGCATTACGCCGATCAAGAGGTGTAGCTATGGTTCGGGTTCGACCAAGCCCCCAAGTGATGTTGTGGCATTGTGCCGATCAAGAGGTGTAGCTATGGTTCGGATACGACCAAGCCCCCAAGTGATGCTGTGGCATTACGCCGATCAAGAGGTGTAGCTATGG
>NC_057811.1:138368462-138413580 GCF_018294505.1 Triticum aestivum | reverse complement strand
GTGGCATTGCGCCGATCAAGAGGTGTAGCTATGGTTCGGGTTCGACCAAGCCCCCAAGTGATGCTGTGGCATTGCGCCGATCAAGAGGTGTAGCTATGGTTCGGGTTCGACCAAGCCCCCAAGTGATGCTGTGGCATTGCGCCGATCAAGAGGTGTAGCTATGGTTCGGATACGACCAATCCCCCAAGTGATCTAATATCAAGCTTTGAGAAGCTAAATCAAGGGGTAAACCGGATGCCACTTTGTAAGCTCCATGTAACCACACATGATGTAAGAAAACAACAGATACCCCACTTTAGCTGAGGTTCCGGTTTATTATATTGATCATAACATATACAATGTCATAATATGTACATAAGCAGAGCCTGTAGCTCAAGTATAGTAGGGCCGAAGATGAGCAATATTCCACGGCCGGTTGGTCTCCTCCTCCGATTTACGTGAGTCTTTGCGCTCTCGAACATCGATTAGGTAGTATGACCCATTGTGCAGATTCTTGCTGACCACAAAAGGTCCTTCCCGAGGGGGGGATAGCTTGTGCATATCCGTCTGATCTTGGATGAGTCGAAGCACCAAATCTCCTTCCTAAAAGGTTCTGGTTCTAACCCGGCGGCTATGATAACGACGCAGATCTTGGTGATAAAATCGCCGAACGGGCCATCGCCATGTCACGCTCCTCATCTAACAGGTCAAGAGCTTCCTGCCGTGCTTTCTCGTTGCCAGCTTCAACGTATGCCGCTACACGAGGTGAGTCATGACGGATGTCACTAGGAAGAACCGCTTCCGCTCCATAAACCATGAAGAACGGTGTGTATCCTGTTGATCTGTTGGGTGTGGTATTGATGCTCCATAACACTGAAGGTAGCTCCTCAACCCAACAACCCGGCGTCTGTTGCAAAGGAACCATAAGCCGGGGTTTGATGCCTCTCAAGATCTCTTGATTGGCCCTCTCAGCTTGACCATTGGACTAGGGGTGAGCCACTGATGAGACGTCAAGCCGGATGTGCTCACGTTGACAGAACTCCTTCATGGCACCCTTTGACAGATTGGTACCATTGTCTGTTATAATGCTGTGTGGAAAACCAAACCAGAAGATCACCTTTTTGATGAATTGAACCGCCGTGGCTGCGTCACACTTACTAACTGGCTCTGCCTCCACCCACTTCGTGAACTTATCAACCGCCACCAAAAGGTGGGTCTTCTTGTCCTTGGACCTCTTGAAAGTCCCAACCATATCCAGCCCCCAAGTTGCAAACGGCCAGGTGATTGGAGTCATCCTCAATTCTTGAGCCGGTACATGAGCGCGCCTTGAGAATTTCTGACAGCCATCACATCTTTTGACCAAGTCCTCGACATCAGCATGAGCTGTCAACCAATAGAAATCGTGACGAAACGCCTTGGCCACCAAAGATTTTGAACCAGCGTGGTGACCACAATCTCCTTCATGGATCTCACGCAAAATTTCACAGCCTTCCTCAGGAGACACACAGCGTTGAAACGCCCCTGTCACACTGCAATGATGTAACTCTCCATTGATAATAGTCATGGACTTGGACCGCCGGGTTATCTACCTGGCCAAGGTTTCATCCTCTACTAACTCGCCCCGGTTCATATACGCCAGATATGGAACCGTGCAATCCGGGATAACATGAAGAGCCGCCACCAACTGAGCCTCCGGATCAGGAACAGCCAAATCCTCTTCACCAGGGAGCTTGATAGATAGATTATGCAAAACATCCAGGAAGACATTAGGTGGAACCGGTTTACGTTGGGAACCCAGGCAGCTTAAAGCGTCCGCCGCTTCATTCTTCCGCCGGTCCACATGATCCACCTGATAACCTTTAAAGTGACCTGCAACAATATCCACCTCACGACGCTATGCTGCCATTAGTGGGTCCTTGGAATCCCAAGTGCCGGACACTTGTTGAGCCACCAGATCCGAGTCACCGAAGCACTTAACTCGGCTGAGGTTCATCTCCTTAGCCATCCGAAGACCATGGAGTAAAGCCTCATATTCAGCTGCATTGTTAGTGCAAGGGAACATTAAACGGAGAACATAACAAAACTTATCACCTCGTGGGGAAGTTAATACGACTCCAGCCCCCGAGCCCTCCAATTGCCTGGAACCATCAAAATGAATAGTCCAATAAGTGTGATCCGGCTTCTCCTCTGGCGCTTGTAATTATGTCCAATCATTGATGAAATCCACAAGTGCCTGAGATTTGATCGCTGTTCGGGGTATGTATTTCAACCCGTGAGGCCCGAGCTCGATAGCCCACTTAGCAATCCGACCAGTTGCTTCCCTGTTCTGGATTATATCCCCCAAAGGAGCAGAGCTGACCACCGTGATGGGATGACCTTGGAAATACTGCTTAAGCTTACGGCTTGCCATGAAAACCCCATACACCAATTTTTGCCAATGTGGGTACCTCTGCTTGGACTCAATAAGTACCTCACTTATATAGTAAACCGGCCGATGAACCGGATATTCCTTTCTTGCCTCCTTGCGCTCCACCACAATAGCCACACTAACAGCCCGAGCATTAGCTGCCACATATAGCAACAATGGTTCTTTGTCCACTAGAGCAGCGAGAATCGGCAGATTAGCCAGCTGCCGCTATAAGTCCTCAAATGCTTCATTAGCGGCGTCACTCCAGTCGAAATTATCCGTTTTCTTCAGCACCTGATATAAAGGGATGGCCTTCTCGCCAAGGCGACTAACAAACCGGCTCAACGCGGTAATCCTGCGTGCCAGGCGTTGAACATCACTGATACATTTCGGTTTAGCCAAGGAGGTGATGGCCTTGATCTTTTCCGGATTAGCTTCAATGCCCCTGTTAGACACCAAAAATCCCAAGAGCTTGCCTGCAGGTTCACCAAAGACAAACTTGGCCGGATTAAGCATCATTTTATAAACCCTTAGGTTATCAAAAGTTTCCTTCAAGTCATCAATCAATGTCTCCTTCTTCCTTGATTTTACCACAATATCATCCACATAGGCGTGAACATTGCGGCCGATCTATTTATGCAGACAATTCTGCACACACCGTTGATAAGTCGCCTGGGCACTCTTGAGCCCAAAGGGCATGGACACATAGCAGAAGGCTCCAAAGGGAGTTATGAAGGCTGTCTTCTCGTGGTCCTTAACTGCCATTTTGATCTGATGATAACCAGAGTATGCATCCAAAAAGCTTAAACGCTCGCAACCCGCCATAGCATCAATAATATGATCAATACAGGGAAGGGCAAAAGGATCTGCCGGACAAGCTTTGTTGAGATCTGTGTAGTCCACACACATACGCCAAGTGCCATTCTTCTTGAGGACCAGCACCGGATTAGCCAACCACTCAGGATGGAATACTTCAACGATAAATCCAGCCGCCAAGAGCCTGGCTACTTCTTCTCCAATAGCTTTGCGTCTTTCTTCATTGAAACAGCGGAGAAACTGCTTGACCGGTTTATACTTGGGATCAACATTGAGAGTCTGCTCAGCGAGTTCTCTCGGTACACCTGGCATGTCGGAAGGCTTCCATGCAAAGATGTCCCGATTCTCACGGATGAACTCGATGAGCGCGCTTTCCTATTTCGGATCCAAGTTAGCGTTGATGCTAAACTGCTTGGATGAATCTCCAGGCACGAAGTCAACAAGCTTAGTCTCATCAGCCGATTTAAACTTCAGGGCCGGATCATGCTCTGTAGTTGGTTTCTTCAACAAAGTCATATCTGCCGGATCAACATTGTCCTTGTAAAACTTCAACTCTTCTGTTGCACAAACTGACTCAGCATAAGCCGCATCACCTTCTTCACACTCCAGAGCAATCTTGCGGCTCCCATGCACGGTTATAGTTCCCTTGTGACCCGGCATCTTGAGCTGCAGATAGACATAACAAGGCCGTGCCATAAACTTAGCATAAGCTGGCCGTCCAAATAGGGCATGATACGGGCTGCTGATTTTCACCACTTCAAAGGTCAAGGTTTCTGATCTCGAGTCATGCTCATCTCCAAAAGCCACCTCCAGAGCTATCTTACCAACAGGATATGCCGACTTACCAGGCACCACACCATGGAACACCGTATTGGACGGTTTAAGATTTTTATCTGTTAACCCCATGCGACGGAAAGTTTCATAATAAAGGATATTGATACTACTCCCTTCATCAATGAGTACTTTAGTGAACTTATAACCTCCCACCTGAGGTGCCACCACCAGAGCCAGATGACCCGGATTGTCAACCCGGGGTGGATGATCTTCTCTACTCCACACAATCGGCTGCTCAGACCAACGCAAATAACGGGGCATCGCCGGTTCAACGGCATTCACCGCCCTTTTATGAAGCTTCTGATCGCGCTTGTCCAAGCTAGTGGTGAAGACATGATATTGTCCGCTATTCAACTGCTTCGGGTTGCTCTGGTAACCCGACTGTTGCTGCTGCTGATTGCCCTGATGATTATAGCCACCTTGGTTACCCTGATTACTTTGATTGTTATGTCCACCTTGATTAGCGTGGAAGCCTGAACCGGAATTTCCTCCGCCATAACCCGACCCATGAGAGCCGGGGCCCGAACCGCCTCCTGGTCCATGATCATCCCGGAAAGAATCAGAATTTTTGAACTCTTGCATGATGTAACAATCTTTCCAGAGGTGCGTGGATGGTTCCTCCTTCGTCCCATGCTTTGGACAAGGCTGGTTCAACAGATGAGACAAACGGTCCGGAGTAGGATTTGGCCTTCCACCGTGCTGGGGCGGTTTACCTTAACGCCGCCTGCCCTTGTCGTGTGTATTAGTATTAGCCACAAAGTCTAAACCATGGTCCACCTTACGCTTGCCGCCGTTTCCATGACCCGCCGGGTTGTGGTGCTGCCCCTTGTGTTGCCGCTCTTCTTTCCCTTCCCTGTCTTATCATCGTCAGACTCGGGATCCTTGGTACTATCAGAGTCGGCATACTTCACCAGTGCAGCCATGAGGGTTCCCATGTCATTACAATGACGTTTGAGCCGTCCCAACTTCAACTTCAGGGGTTCAAACCGGCAAATGCCTTCCAATGTTAAAACTGCGGTGTCAGCGTTGATGTGGTCCGATGAATGCAAAATCTCCGAAACCCGGCGCACCCAATGGGTTGGTGACTCTCCTTCCTCCTGGGCACACGCAGCTAAATCCACAATTGACATGGGCTGCTTGCATGTATCCTTGAAATTTTGAATAAACTAGGCTCTCAACTCGGCCCATGACCTGATAGAATTAGTCGGTAAGCTCTTTAACAAAGTGCGGGCTGTCCCTTCTAGCATCATGGTGAAGTATTTCGCACATGCCGCATCATCCACATCCAGCATCTCCATGGCCATCTCATAGCTTTCGACCCATGTTTCAGGGGATAAATCGGCGGTGTAATTCGGCACCTTGCGCGGGCCCTTAAAATCCTTGGGCAGGCGCACATTGCGCAACACTGGGAAAAGACATGGCACTCCCAATGAACTAGAGGTAACTCCTGGTTCCACCGATGTGGTTGGACGAACCGGAGTAAGCTGACGGGCTTCATGCTGCACCGCTAACTCGGCCTCTCTGCGCGCTCGAGCCCGGTCCACCACCTCCTGAGCATCACCAGCACCACCCGCCGGGTTATTGCCACGGGGAGGATCACGATTCCGCGCATTGCTTGACACTGTCGGTTCATCCATATGCCTGCTGTAACTCCGGCTTGGACGGGGAGTGGAATGAATCCGATCGCGACTATATGAATAAGCCTCCTGTTGAACCAAGGCTGTCTGAAGAAGCTCCTCAACCCGACGCGTCTCGACCACCGCTGGAGAATCGCCTTCGATCGGGATGGCCGCCAGCCGTGAAGCGGCAGCGACAATGTTGTCCATCAGGTTAGAGTAATGACCCGGCGGCGTGGGGACATGCGGTGTTACAATGTTGTTCTGACTAGGCGGATCCGCCAAACGTGGCTGAACCGGCGCCCCTGCTCCAGGTGCCTCCGCCCGGTTTACCACCTGCGGATTACTGGTCCCTGCTCCTGGGGTGTTAAAGACATTTCTAGCGTTATAAACTGCGGCAGGCGAGATCGGTGCCTCCTCTTCAGGACTTCGTTTGACGCACTCTGATCCAGCATAATCCGGTAAGCTTGTGCATCCAAAGCGGCCCGCTCCACGGCTATCCTGGTATCCTCAGCTGCTAAGTCGGCTTTGGCCTGGGTGATCTGATCTTTCACTTTTGCGATGTCCGCATTGTGTGCATCCTGATCCGCCGGGTTAACCTCCGCCATCAGCGTTGCCAACGCGTCAAATAAATCAGATAGAACCTGAGCTGGTGGTCGCACAGGGCCTCCTGCCCCGGCCGCTGCCGCTGCTGCCGATCCGGAAATCATTGCCGCTGCGGTCGAAGAGTGGAGCGTCGGTTGTGTGCCGGCCATGAAGATCGCGACCCGGTTTGGCAGATCAAAGGGGTCTGGAATACTGTCGCCATCGGAACAGCCCCCAATCCGGCCATCTTGTAACTGATATAACGACTCGGTTTCTTCGGTCGATGACTCGTCGCCGGAATAAACGACGGCCTCATCACCAGATTCCGATCTATCCTCAGATTCCGCTCCATGGATAAATTCCACGAAGGCACGCTTCATGACAGGCTTGACCCGGGCAGATCTCGCACGGTGAGCCGTTTCGACGAGGTCGGTGCAGATGTCCGGCTCAGGGCCCGGTTCGCCGATCTTGCCAATGAAAACGTGTATGCCACCAAAGGGGACCCGGTACCCGTACTCGATTGAGCCGGCCTCGGGGCCACAGCCTGCATCGTCGATGTAGAGCTTGCCGCGACGACTCTTGGTCATCCGGCCCATAGCGTAACCCTTGAGTCCTTCGAAGTTGCCTTCCAAGAACATGAAACCATCGTGCGATAGCCCCACGGTGGGCGCCAACTGTCGTGGTTTTGTCACAGCAGATGTCCTAGAGAAAGGACTTAGTCTTGGAGCCATTGCTACGGGTTAGCTTAAAGGGGTTAAAGCGGACAAGGGACGCAAGAGAGTTTTATACTAGTTCGGCCCCCTACATCTAGTTGTGATGGAATTGATGGGGTTTCGATGACCAGGGAGCGAATACGCTTTGCCTGAGTCTCGAGTTGTTGTCCGTTGTTCCTGAACCGCCGTCGGGTCGTCCCCTTATATACATGGGTTGACGCCCGCCGGTTTATAGAATCCCGAGGCCGGCTCATAATCGTGTCCGGCTCGGTCCCTGCTACTTCTATCTTACAACACAAGTTTACATGTCAATGCCAGTTTATATCTACAGGCCTTAAACCGGCTTTGGGCCCTGGGCCTTCATGAAGCGTCACCGTCTTTCTTCATGGACTTCAGATACAGATGAACTACTTATGGGGTTAACCCGGCCCCTCCTGGCCGGTTTACGCCCAGTGGTAATATCCCCAACACTGGGGGTTTTGTCAGAGCCGGAGGATCCCAAAATTTTGTTTGGGTTTTCCAGGTGCTTTCCATCGCACAGTACTTCCATACTATGGCCGCCAAGTCAGCGAAGTGTGCTATGTCACGGCGACTTATGGCGTTGAGGATTCCCCTGTCCGTGCAATTTTTGCAAAAGAATGAAATTGCGTCTTCCTCGCGACAGTCCTTAACCTTGCTCATTACAAGGAGGAATCTGGCCCAATAGTGGTGTACTATCTCTTGGGGCTCTTGTCTAATGTGGGAAAGATCACTTATATCTAGGTGGGTGGGTAGATTTAGGTCCGAACCCTGACCCGATCTGAGACCCAGGGGCGGAGGAGTTTCCGATCTTGGAAGCTCGAGCTCCGGGATGTTGCCCAATAGGTCTGGCCCGCTGCCTGATTCTTGGTTCAAGGTTTGGGCCATGTCCTCCCGTAGGCGGGTATCCGGCTTGGAGAGCTCGGGAATCCGGACATAGTTTGTCCTCAAGATAGAGGAAGAATCGCCGCATTGCTCCTCCACCACCGCTATCTGATGGGTGACCGGCGGGGAGTTAATCTCCCTTTGGTCGGGTTTAAGCCCGATCTGATCATAGTTTGTAGCTGTTGGAGATCGTTGCAGAAATTAAAAAAATTCTACGCATCACCAAGAACAATCTATGGAGTCTTCTAGCAACAAGAGGGAAAAGAGTGCATCTACATACCCTTGTAGATCGCGAGCGAAAGCATTCAAGTGAACGGGGTTGATGGAGTCGTACTCGTCGTGATCCAAATCACCGATGACCGAGCCCCGAACGGACGGCACCTCCGCGTTCAACACACGTACGGTTGGGGAAGACGTCTCCTCCTTCTTGATCCAGCAAGGGGAAGGGAGAGGTTGATGGAGATCCAGCAGCATGACGGCGTGGTGGTGGAAGCAGCGGGGATCTCGGCAGGGCTTCGCCAAGCTCAGCGAGAGGGAGAGGTGTCACGCGAGGGAGAGGGAGGCGCCAGGGGCTTTGGTGCAGCTGCCCTCCCTTACCCCATCTTTATATAGGGCCCCTGGGGGGGCTCCGGCCCTAGGAGATCCAATCTCCATGGGGGGGCGGCGGCCAAGGGGGTGGCTTGCCCCCCAAGACAAGTGGGGCGACCCCACCCCTAGGGTTTCCAACCCTAGGCACAGGGGAAGGCCCAAGGGGGGCGCACCAGCCCACCAGGGGATGGTTCCCCTCCCACTTCATCCCATGGGGCCCTCTGGGATAGGTGGCCCCACCCGATGGACCCCCCGGGACCCTTCCGGTGGTCCCGGTACAATACAGGTGACCCCCGAAACTTTCCCGGTGGCCGAAACTGGACTTCCTATATACAATTCTTCACCTCCGGACCATTCCGGAACTCCTCGTGACGTCCGGGATCTCATCCGGGACTCCGAAAAACTTTCAGATTTCCGCATACTAATATCTCTACAACCCTAGCGTCACCGAACCTTAAGTGTCTAGACCCTACGGGTTCGGGAGACATGCAGACATGACCGAGACGACTCTCCGGTCAATAACCAACAGCGGGATCTGGATACCCATGTTGGCTCCCACATGTTCCACGATGATCTCATTGGAAGAACCACGATGTCGAGGATTCAATCAATCCCGTATACAATTCCCTTTGTCAATCAGTACGTTACTTGCCCGAGATTCGATCGTCGGTATCCCAATACCTTGTTCAATCTCGTTACCGGCAAGTCACTTTACTCGTACCGTAATGCATGATCCCGTGACCAAACACTTGGTCACATTGAGCTCATTATGATGACGCATTACCGAGTGGACCCAGAGATACCTCTCCGTCATACGGAGTGACAAATCCCAGTCTCGATTCGTGCCAACCCAACAGACACTTTCGGAGATACCCGTAGTGCACCTTTATAGCCACCCAGTTACGTTGTGACGTTTGGCACACCCAAAGCACTCCTATGGTATCCGGGCGTTGCACAATCTCATGGTCTAAGGAAATGATACTTGACATTTGGAAAAGCTCTAGCAAACGAACTACACGATCTTGTGCTATGCTTAGGATTGGGTCTTGTCCATCACATCGTTCTCCTAATGATGTGATCCCGTTATCAATGACATCCAATGTCCATAGTCAGGAAACCATGACTATCTGTCGATCAATGAGCTAGTCAACTAGAGGCTCACTAGGGACATGTTGTGGTCTATGTATTCACACATGTATTACGATTTCCGGATAACACAATTATAGCATGAACAATAGACAATTATCATGAACAAGGAAATATAATAATAACCATTTTATTATTGCCTCTAGGGCATATTTCCTACAGTCTCCCACTTGCACTAGAGTCAATAATCTAGTTACATTGTGATGAATCGAACACCCATAGAGTTCTGGTGTTGATCATGTTTTGCTCTAGGGAGAGGTTTAGTCAACGGATCTGCTACATTCAGGTCCGTATGTACTTTACAAATATCTATGTCTCCATTTTGAACATTTTCACGAATGGAGTTGAAGCGACGCTTGATATGCCTGGTCTTCCTGTGAAACTTGGGCTCCTTGGCAAGGGCAATAGCTCCAGTGTTGTCACAGAAGAGAGTCATCGGGCCCGACGCATTGGGAATAACTCCTAGGTCGGTAATGAACTCCTTCACCCAGATTGCTTCTTGTGCTGCCTCTGAGGCCGCCATGTATTCCACTTCACATGTAGATCCCGCCACAACGCTTTGCTTGCAACTGCACCAGCTTACTGCCCCACCATTCAAAATATACATGTATCCGGTTTGTGACTTAGAGTCATCCAGATCTGTGTCAAAGCTAGGATCGACGTAACCCTTTACGACGAGCTCTTCGTCACCTCCATAAACGAGAAACATATCCTTAGTCCTCTTCAGGTACTTCAGGATATTCTTGACCACTGCCTAGTGTTCCATGCCGGGATTACTTTGGTACCTTCCTACCAAACTTACGGCAAGGTTTACATCAGGTCTGGTACACAGCATGGCATACATAATAGACCCTATGGCCGAGGCATAGGGGACGACACTCATCTTTTCTCTATCTTCTGTCGTGGTCGGGCATTGAGCCGTGCTCAATTGCACACCTTGCAATACAGGCAAGAACCCCTTCTTGGACTGATCCATATTGAACTTCTTCAATATCTTGTCAAGGTACGTACTTTGTGAAAGACCAATGAGGCGTCTTGATCTATCTCTATAGATCTTGATGCCTAATATATAAGCAGCTTCTCCAAGGTCCTTCATTTAAAAACACTTGTTCAAGTAGGCCTTTATGCTTCCCAAGAATTCTATATCATTTCCCATCAACAGTATGTCATCCACATATAATATGAGAAATGCTACAGAGCTCCCACTCACTTTCTTGTAAACACAGGCTTCTCCATAAGTCTGTGTAAACCCAAACGCTTTGATCATCTCATCAAATCGAATGTTCCAACTCCGAGATGCTTGCACCAGCCCATAGATGGAGCGCTGGAGCTTGCATACCTTGTTAGCATTCTTAGGATCGACAAAACCTTCCGGCTGCATCATATACAATTCTTCCTTAAGAAAGCCGTTAAGGAATGCCATTTTGACGTCCATTTGCCATATCTCATAATCATAGAATGCGGCAATTGCTAACATGATTCGGACGGACTTCAGCTTCGCTACGGGTGAGAAAGTCTCATCGTAGTCAACCCCTTGAGCTTGTCGATAACCCTTAGCGACAAGTCGAGCCTTATAGATGGTCACATTACCATCCGCGTCTGTCTTCTTCTTAAAGATCCATTTATTTTCTATGGCTCGCCGATCATCGGGCAAGTCAGTCAAAGTCCATACTTCGTTTTCATGCATGGATCCTATCTCGGATTTCATGGCTTCTAGCCATTTGTCGGAATCTGGGCCTGCCATTGCTTCTTCATAGTTTGAAGGTTCACCGTTGTCTAACAACATGATTTCCAGGACAGGGTTGCCATACCACTCTGGTGTGGAACGTGTCCTCGTGGACCTACGAAGTTCAGTAGTAACTTGATCCAAAGTACCTTGATCATCATCATTAGCTTCCTCTCTAGTCAGTGCAGGCACCACCGGAACATCTTCCTGAGCTGTGCTACTTTCCGGTTCAAGAGGTAGTACTTCATCAAGTTCCACTTTCCTCCCACTTACTTCTTTCGAGAGAAACTCTTTCTCCAGAAAGGACCCGTTCTTGGCAACAAAGATCTTGCCTTCGGATCTGAGGTAGAAGGTATACCCAATGGTTTCCTTAGGGTATCCTATGAAGACGCATTTTTCTGACTTGGGTTTGAGCTTTTCAGGTTGAAGTTTCTTGACATAAGCATCGCATCCCCAAACTTTTAGAAACGACAGCTTAGGTTTCTTCCCAAACCATAATTCATACGGTGTCGTCTCAACGGATTTCGACGGAGCCCTATTTATAGTGAATGCGGCAGTCTCTAAAGCATAGCCCCAAAATGAGAGCGGTAGATCGGTAAGAGACATCATAGATCGCACCATATCCAATAGAGTGCGATTACGACGTTCGGACACACCATTTCGCTGAGGTGTTCTAGGCGGCGTGAGTTGTGAAACTATTCCACATTTCCTTAAGTGTGTGCCAAATTCGTGACTCAAATATTCCCCTCCACGATTTGATCGTAAGAATTTTATTTTCATGTCACGTTGATTCTCAACCTCACTCTGAAATTCCTTGAACTTTTCAAAGGTCTCAGACTTGTGTTTCATTAGGTAGACATACCCATATCTACTCAAGTCATTAGTGAGAGTGAGAACATAACGATAGCCACCACGAGCCTCAACACTCATTGGACCGCACACATCAGTATGTATGATTTCCAATAAGTTGGTTGCTCGCTCCATTGTTCCGGAGAACGGAGTCTTGGTCATCTTACCCATGAGGCATGGTTCGCACGTGTCAAATGATTCGTAATCAAGAGACTCTAAAAGTCCATAAGCATGGAGCTTCTTCATGCGCTTGACACCAATGTGACCAAGATGGCAGTGCCCCAAGTATGTGGGACTATCATTATCAACCTTACATCTTTTGGTACTCACACTATGAATATGTGTAACACTACGTTCGAGATTCATTAAGAATAAACCATTAACCAGCGGGGCATGACCATAAAACATATCTCTCATATAAATAGAACAACCATTATTCTCGGATTTAAATGAGTAGCCATCTCGAATTAAACGAGATCCTGATACAATGTTCATGCTCAAAGCTGGCACTAAATAACAATTATTGAGGTTTAAAACTAATCCCGTAGGTAAATGTAGAGGTAGCGTGCCGACGGCGATCACATCGACCTTGGAACCATTCCCGACGCGCATCGTCACCTCGTCCTTTGCCAGTCTCCGTTTATTCCGCAACTCCTGCTTTGAGTTACAAATATGAGCAACCGCACCGGTATCAAATACCCAGGAGCTACTACGAGTGCTGGTAAGGTACACATCAATAACATGTATATCACATATACCATTGGTGTTGCCGGCCTTCTTGTCCGCTAAGTACTTGGGGCAGTTCCGCTTCCAGTGACCACTTCCC
Source organism: Triticum aestivum (assembly GCF_018294505.1). Classification (NCBI taxonomy): domain Eukaryota; kingdom Viridiplantae; phylum Streptophyta; class Magnoliopsida; order Poales; family Poaceae; genus Triticum; species Triticum aestivum. Next base: position 138,400,592 of record NC_057811.1, on the reverse strand, counting down.
TTGCAATAAAAGCACTCAGTCTCAGGCTTGGGTCCATTCTTTGGCTTCTTCCCGGCAACTGGCTTACCGGGCGCAGCAACTCCTTTGCCGTCCTTCTTGAAGTTCTTCTTACCCTTGCCTTTCTTAAACTTAGTGGTTTTATTCACCATCAACACTTGATGTTCCTTTTTGATCTCCACCTCCGCTGATTTCAGCATTGAATATACCTCAGGAATGGTCTTTTCCATCCCCTGCATATTGAAGTTCATCACAAAGCTCTTGTAGCTCGGTGGAAGCGACTGAAGGATTCTGTCAATGACCACGTCATCCGGGAGATTAACTCCCAGCTGAGTCAAGCGGTTGTGTAACCCATACATTTTGAGTATGTGCTCACTGACAGAACTATTTTCCTCCATCTTACAACTGAAGAACTTGCCGGAGACTTCATATCTCTCGACCCGGGCATGAGCTTGGAAAACCATTTTCAGCTCTTCGAACATCTCATATGCTCCATGTTGCTCAAAACGCTTTTGGAGCCCTGGTTCTAAACTGTAAAGCATGCCGCACTGAACGAGGGAGTAATCATCAGCACGCTGCTGCCAAGCGTTCATAACGTCTTGGTTCTCTGGGATGGGTGCATCACCTAGCGGTGCTTCTAGGACATAATCTTTCTTGGCAGCTATGAGGATGATCCTCAGGTTCCGGACCCAGTCCGTATAGTTGTTGCCATCATCTTTCAGCTTGGTTTTCTCTAGGAACGCGTTGAAGTTGAGGGCAACATTAGCGTGGGCCATTTGATCTACAAGACATATTGTAAAGATTTTAGACTAAGTTCATGATAATTAAGTTCATCTAATCAAATTATTCAATGAACTCCCACTTAGATAGACATCCCTCTAGTCATCTAAGTGAAACATGATCCGAGTCAACTAGGCCGTGTCCGATCATCACGTGAGACGGACTAGTCAACATCGGTGAACATCTTCATGTTGATCGTATCTTCTATATGACTCATGCTCGACCTTTCGGTCTTCCGTGTTCTGAGGCCATGTCTGTACATGCTAGTCTCGTCAAGTCAACCTAAGTGTATTGCGTGTGCAAATCTGGCTTACACCCATTGTATTCGAACGTTAGAATCTATCACACCCGATCATCACGTGGTGCTTCGAAACAACGAACCTTCGCAACGGTGCACAGTTAGGGGGAACATTTTCTTGAAATTATTGCGAGGGATCATCTTATTTAAGCTACCGTCGTTCTAAGCAAATAAGATGTAAAACATGATAAACATCACATGCAATCAAATAGTGACATGATATGGCCAGTATCATATTGCTCCTTTGATCTCCACTTCGGGGCGCCATGATCATCTTCGTCACCGGCATGACACCATGATCTCCATCATCGTGTCTTCATGAAGTTGTCACGCCAACGATTACTTCTACTTCTATGGCTAACGTGTTTAGCAATAAAGTAAAGTAATTTACATGGCGTTATTCAATGACACGCAGGTCATACAAAAAATAAAGACAACTCCTATGGCTCCTGCCGGTTGTCATACTCATCGACATGCAAGTCGTGATTCCTATTACAAGAACATGATCAATCTCATACATCACATATATTTCATTCATCACATCCTTTTGGCCATATCACATCACAAGGCATATGCTGCAAAAACAAGTTAGACGTCCTCTAATTGTTGTTGCATGTTTTTACGTGGCTTCTATAGGTTTCTAGCAAGAACGTTTCTTACCTACGTAAAACCACAACGTGATATGCCAACTTCTATTTACCCTTCATAAGGAATCTTTTCATCGAATCCGATTCGACTAAAGTGGGAGAGACAGACACCCGCTAGCCACCTTATGCAACTAGTGCATGTCAGTCGGTGGAACCTGTCTCACGTAAGCGTACGTGTAAGGTCGGTCCGGGCCGCTTCATCCCACGATGCCGCCGAAACAAGATAAGACTAGTAGTGGCAAGAAAATTGACAACATCTACGCCCACAACAAGTTTGTGTTCTACTCATGCATAGAAACTACGCATAGACCTAGCTCATGATGCCACTGTTGGAGATCGTTGCAGAAATTAAAAAATTTCTACGCATCACCAAGAACAATCTATGGAGTCTTCTAGAAACAAGAGGGAAAAGAGTGCATCTACATACCCTTGTAGATCGCGAGCGGAAGCGTTCAAGTGAACGGGGTTGATGGAGTCGTACTCGTCGTGATCCAAATCACCGATGACCGAGCGCCGAACGGACGGCACCTCCGCGTTCAACACACGTACGGTTGGGGAAGACGTCTCCTCCTTCTTGGTCCAGCAAGGGGAAGGGAGAGGTTGATGGAGATCCAGCAGCACGACGGCGTGGTGGTGGAAGCAGCGGGGATCTCGGCAGGGCTTCGCCAAGCTCAGCGAGAGGGAGAGGTGTCACGGGAGGGAGAGGGAGGCGCCAGGGGCTTTGGTGCGGCTGCCCTCCCTCCCCCCTCTTTATATAGGGCCCCTTGGGGGGCTCCAGCCCTAGGAGATCCAATCTCCATGGGGGGGCGGCGGCCAAGGGGGTGGCTTGACCCCCAAGCCAAGTGGGGCGCCCCCCACCCATAGGGTTTCCAACCCTAGGCGCAGGGGGAGGCCCAAGGGGGGCACACCAGCCCACCAGGGGCTGGTTCCCCTCCCACTTAAGCCCATAGGGCCCTCCGGGATAGGTGGCCCCACCCGGTGGACCCCCCGGGACCCTTCCGGTGGTCCCGGTACAATATCGGTGACCCCCGAAACTTTCCCGGTGGCCGAAACTGGACTTCCTATATACAATTCTTCACCTCCGGACCATTCCGGAACTCCTCGTGACGTCCGGGATCTCACCCGGGAATCCGAACAACTTTCAGATTTCCGCATACTAATATCTCTACAACCCTAGCGTCACCAAACCTTAAGTGTGTAGACCGTACGGGTTCGGGAGACATGCAGACATGACCGAGACGACTCTCCGGTCAATAACCAACAGCGGGATCTGGATACCCATGTTGGCTCCCACATGTTCCACGATGATCTCATCGGATGAACCACGATGTCGAGGATTCAATCAATCCTGTATACAATTCCCTTTGTCAATCGGTACGTTACTTGCCCGAGATTCGATCGTCGGTATCCCAATACCTTGTTCAATCTTCTTACTGGCAAGTCACTTTACTTGTACCGTAATGCATGATCCCGTGACCAAACACTTGGTCACATTGAGCTCATTATGACGATGCATTACCGAGTGGGCCCAGAGATACCTCTCCATCATACGGAGTGACAAATCCCAGTCTCGATTCGTCCCAACCCAACAGACACTTTCGGAGATACCCGTAGTGCACCTTTATAGCCACCCAGTTATGTTGTGACGTTTGGCACACCCAAAGCACTCCTATGGTATCCGGGAGTTGCACAATCTCATGGTCTAAGGAAATGATACTTGACATTTGGAAAAGCTCTAGCAAACGAACTACACGATCTTGTGCTATGCTTAGGATTGGGTCTTGTCCATCACATCATTCTCCTAATGATGTGATCCCGTTATCAATGACATCCAATGTCCATAGTCAGGAAACCATGACTATCTGTCGATCAACGAGCTAGTCAACTAGAGGCTCACTAGGGACATGTTGTGGTCTATGTATTCACGCATGTATTACGATTTCCGGATAACACAATTATAGCATGAACAATAGACAATTATCATGAACAAGGAAATATAATAATAACCATTTTATTATTGCCTCTAGGGCATATTTCCAATAGTAGTGACTCCCAAGGCGGCGATGCGATCCAAGAGCTCGTTCAAGGAAGAGAGCTCCATTGGATCCAACTGCTCGGCGAATTCCGAGCCGACGTGGAGGCTGTTTTCGATGACCAGAGAAGTCATCGTGGCGCAGCGGCCGAACAGGCGGTCATGATGAAACCGCCTAGTCGGAGAGTTTGGCCTACAGCCAGGGCTCCCCCAGAGGTGATGTTGTCCTTGACAACGAGGCGAGCCATCCAGCCTTATGATGACATCACAGTGGAACTCTCAATGAAAGCACCAATGTCGGTGTCAAAACCGGCGGATCTCGGGTAGGGGGTCCCGAACTGTGCGTCTAAGGCGGATGGTAACAGGAGGCGGGAGACACGATGTTTACCCAGGTTCGGGCCCTCTCGATGGAGGTAATACCCTACTTCCTTCTTGATTGATCTTGATGATATGAGTATTACAAGAGTTGATCTACCACGAGATCGTAGAGGCTAAACCCTAGAAGCTAGCCTATGGTATGATTATTGTTGTCCTACGGACTAAACCCTCTAGTTTATATAGACACCGGAGGGGGCTAGGGTTACACAAAGTCGGTTACAAGGGAGGAGATCTACATATCCGTATTGCCAAGCTTGCCTTCCACGCCAAGGAGAGTCCCATCCGGACACGGGTCGAAGTCTTCAATCTTGTATCTTCATAGTCCAACAGTCCGGCTAAAGTATATAGTAAGGCTGTCCGAGGACCCCCTAATCCAGGATTCCCTCAGGGCCCACGAGGCAGGGGGGCGCGCCCAGGGGGGAGGCCGCGCCCCCACCCTCGTGGCCAGGTGGAGGCCCCCTGACGTATTTCTTCCGCTCAATATTTTTTATTATTTCAAAAAATAACTTTCGTGGAGTTTCAAGACTTTTGGAGTTGTGCAGAATAGGTCTCTAATATTTGCTCCTTTTCCAGCCTAGAATCCCAGCTGTCGGCATTCTCCCTCCTTATGTAAACCTTATAAAATAAGAGAGAATAGGCATAAGTATTGTGACATAATGTGTAATAACAGCCCATAATGCAATAAATATCGATATAAAAGCATGATGCAAAATGGACGTATCACACTTCACCATTATTTGGGCCCAGAGGAAGGCATTGGGAAGTAATAAGTAGATGATGGGTCGCTAGAGTGACAGAAGCTTAAACCCTAGTTTATGCGTTGCTTCGTAAGGGGCTGATTTGGATCCATATGTTTCATGCTATGGTTAGGTTTACCTTAATACTTCTTTTGTAGTTGCGGATGCTTGCAATAGGGGTTAATCATAAGTGGGATGCTTGTCCAAGGAAGGGCAGTACCCAAGCACCGGTCCACCCACATATCAAATTATCAAAGTAACGAACGTGAATCATATGAACGTGATGAAAACTAGCTTGACGATAATTCCCATGTGTCCTCGAGAGCGTTTTCCTTTATATAAGAGTTTGTCCAGGCTTGTCCTTTGCTACAAAAAGGATTGGGACATCTTGTTGCACCTTATTTACTTTTATTACTTGTTACCCGTTACAAATTACCTTATCACAAAACTATCTGTTACCGATAATTTCAGTGCTTCCAGAGAATACCTTACTGAAAACCGCTTGTCATTTCCTTCTGCTCCTCGTTGGGTTCGACACTCTTACTTATTGAAAGGACTACGATAGATCCCCTATACTTGTGGGTCATCAAGACTCTTTTCTGGCGCCGTTGCCGGGGAGTAAAGCGCCTTCGGTATGTGGAATTTGGTAAGGAAAAATTTATATAGGGTGCTGAAATTTACTGTCACTTGTTACTATGGAAAGTAATCCTTTGAGGGGCTTGTTCGGGGTATCTTCACCCCGACCAGTAGAGCAAAGAGTTGCTCCTCAACCTACTGAATCTACTGAAAATGTTTACTTTGAAATTCCTTCGGTTATGATAGAGAAACTGCTTGCTAATCCTTTTATAGGTGATGGAACATTACATCCCGATTTGCACCTAATCTATGTGGATGAAGTTTGTGGATTATTTAAGCTTGTAGGTATGCCCAAGGATGTTATCAAGAAGAAGTTCTTCCCTTTATCTTTTAAGGGAAAGGCATTGACATGGTTTAGGCTATGTGATGATATGGGATCATGGAACTACAACCGGGTGAAATTGGAATTTCATCAGAAGTTTTATCCTATGCATCTTGTTCATCATGATCGTAATTATATATATAATTTTTGGCCTCGCGAAGGAGAAAGCATCGCTCAAGCTTGGGGGGCTTAAGTCAATGTTATATTCATGCCCCAATCATGAGCTCTCAAGAGAAATTATTATTCAAAAAATTTATCCTCGGCTTTCTCTCAATAATCGCTCCATGCTCGATACTTCTTGTACTGGTTCTTTTATGATGAAGACTATTGAATTCAAATTGGAAAGAATTAAACGCAACTCTAAAGATTGGGATCTCGAAGAAGGTAAGGAGTCAGGTATAACACCAAAGTTTGATTGTGTTAAATCTTTTATGGATACTGATGTTTTCCATGAATTTAGCACTAAATATGGACTTGACTCTGAGATAGTAGCTTCTTTCTGTGAATCATTTGCTACTCATGTTGATCTCCCTAAGGAGAAGTGGTATAAATATCATCCCCCCATTGAAGTAAAAGTAGTAGAACCTATTAAAGTTGAAGCAAAGACTATCACTTATAATGTTGATCCTATTGTTCCCACTGCTTATATCGAGAAACCTCCTTTCCCTACTAGAATAAAGGATCATGCTAAAGCTTCAACTGTGGTTCGTAAGAGTAATACTAGAACACCTACACCTTCTGAGCAAATTAAAGTTGAACCTAGTATTGCTATGGTTAAAGATCTCTTGGCTGATAATATTGATGGGCATGTTATTTGCTTCTGTGATGAAGCTGCTAGGATTGCTAGACCCGATACTAAGGGTAAACATAGACCTGTTGTAGGCATACCTGTTATTTCTGTTAAAGTAGGAGATCATTGTTATCATGGTTTGTGTGATATGGGTGCTAGTGAAAGTGCAATACCTCATTCCTTATACAAAGAAATTATGCATGATATTGCACCTGCTGAGATGGAGGAAATTGATGGTACAATTAAGTTTGCCAATAGAGACACTATTTCACCAGTTGGGATTGTTAGAGATGTTGAAGTCTTGTGTGGGAAGTTAAATAACCTACTGATTTTCTTGTTCTTGGTTCCCCACAAGATGACTTTTGTCCCATTATATTTGGTAGACCCTTCTTGAATACTGTTAATGCTAAGATAGATTGCAAAAAGGATGTTGTTACTATTGGATTGGGGGATATGTCTCATGAGTTTAATTTTGCTAAATTTCGTAGACAACCCCATGATAAAGAGTTGCCTAGTAAAGATGAAATTATTGGTCTTGCTTCTATTGCCGTGCCTCCTAATGATCCTTTAGAACAATATTTGCTAGACCATGAAAATGATATGCTTATGAATGAAAGAAGGGAAATAGATGAAGTATTCTTTAAACAGGGACCTATTTTGAAACACAACTTGCCTGTTGAAATCCTAGGGGATCCTCCTCCACCCAAGGGTGATCCCGTGTTTGAGCTTAAACCATTACCTGATACTCTTAAATATGCATATCTTGATGAAAAGAAGATATATCCTATCATTATTAGTGCTAACCTTTCAGAGAAGGAAGAAGAGAAATTATTGAAAACTCTGAAGAAGCACCGTGCTGCTATTGGATATACTCTTGATGATCTTAAGGGCATTAGTCCCACTCTATGCCAACACAAAATAAAATTGGAGAAAGACGCTAAACCGGTTGTTGATCACCAACGAAGGTTAAATCCTAAGATGAAAGAAGTGGTAAGAAAAGAAATATTAAAGCTTCTGGAGGCAATAATTTATCACGTTGTTGATAGTCAGTGGGTAAGTCCTGTCCATTGTGTCCCTAAGAAGGGAGGTATTGCTGTTGTTCCTAATGATAAAGATGAATTGATCCCACAAACAATTGTTACAGGTTATAGAATGGTAATTGATTTCCGTAAACTAAATAAAGATATTAAAAAGGATCATTACCCTTTACCTTTTATTGATCAAATGCTAGAAAGATTATCCAAACATACACATTTTTGCTTTCTAGATGGTTACTCTGGTTTCTCTCAAATACCTGTGTCAAAAGAGGATCAAGAACAAACCCCTTTTACTTGCCCTTTCGGTACCTTTGCTTATGGACGTATGCCTTTTGGTTTATGCAATGCACCTGCTACCTTTCAAAGATGCATGATGGCTATATTCTTTGATTTTGGTGAAAATATTTTTGAGGTTTTCATGGATGATTTCTCCGTATATGGAACTTCTTTTGATGATTGCTTGAGCAACCTTGATCGAGTTTTGCAGAGATGTGAAGAAACTAATCTTTTCTTAAATTGGGAGAAGTGCCACTTTATGGTTAATGAAGGTATTGTCTTTGATGAGGACATGACTACCTTGGATACGACCAAAAATATTGCATACATGCATATTTGCCAGGTGATTTCTAGTGCAAACTATTCAATAATCTATTTATGTTATCCAGAACAAAAATACTTCACACACTTTTGTGTTTTGTCTAATTGCAGGTGTATGGGACATTTGTACAATCCACATATGAAGATAGGGGAAAAGGAGAAGTGTAGGTTCTGTTCAAAAAGTCCTCTCACGTCACTTCTGGGCCAACAGAAGATAGAGTCCAAGTCTCTCACGTTCTGGATTCAGATTCGGACTGCACAGACATACCTGACTCAAAACGCCAACAACTTTTTCATACGGACTCCAAATTGGGTGATTATTTTTTGTTGGAAAGTAAATTTCATCCACTTTCCAACCCAATTGTATTCACCTTTAAATTCATCCGGAGCGTTGAGATATGGACGAAACAATCTGACGCTACAACAGAATCCGAGTCAAACAACAAGCCCAAAGGTGTTGCATCACCTCCACTTGGGCCCATGGGCCTTGTACGACCTAGGGTTGGTTTTAGGCTGCCTTGGGACGTCCTCCCACCTCCTTGGCCGCCACCCCTTGCTCCTATATAAGTAGATCCATCTAGTAGCTTTTTCCTTGGGTTTTGTTTAGATTAAAAGTTCGCCATAGCTGCAACTTCGCGTACTTCGTTTGTGTTCAACGACCAGACAAAGGCGTCACAGAACCCCACCTTGATCAATAAAGCTTTCCTCTTATATTCGCAATATCCAGATTGCAATCTTAGTTTCTTGCTTGTTCTTCGTTTGCCTGCAGGAAACAGACCTTCGTGGTCAGGTTGATCGTGCTCCGGCGTGGTCAATAACCTCTCGGAGTTGGTTTAGCGATTGCTAAGGCGCGACATCCTCGCACGTTCGTAGTCGGATCGTCAAAGTCGACTTCCTCTAAAACGATAGCCACCATCTCATCGAAAGACGGGACACCTTTGCCTCTATCAAGTGGATCAGTTTTCAGGTTGCTCGGCGAGAATTTCCAGCTTTCCCTAGATTAGATTTATTTTCTTACCTACTATCCAAGGAAAAGCCACAAAAAAGTTAGATCTATTCATCCTTTGTCCAAACCAGTCTGAGCCTTTGCAATTTTCCTTTCATTGTTTGCATTATTGAATTATCGGTTGCATCGTCGTGTCGAGTTGCTGGTCTTAGTGTCTAGTTCGTTTAGAGTTTCGAGTTCTGTTCACATTAGTCACACCGCCGCTGCATCGTTATCCCTTCCGTTGTCCACCACCCATCCATCAATTTTCTGTACATGCTACCCACTGTTCATTGTCATAATCATAGTTGAGATCGTTCACATCTTCGTTTGATCCAATCTGCATCTTATCTAGTTTGTTTTGGAAAGAGTGAGAGAGAAAAAAAAGACAGAGAAAAAAAGAGAGAAAAAAAGCAAAAAAAGTCAGAGATAAAAAAGAGAGAAAGAAAAAAAAGAAAAAAATTCGGATCTATCTAGACTCAATCTTGTAGTTGAATTCGGATTGGAATCTGTTTTGTGCACTGTTCAGTAGAACAGGCATAACTTCCTCATACGAAGTCAGTTTTGGCTCCACGAGTACTCAACTAAAAGCTAGCGACGAGCCGCATCTAAATAGTTACAGAGGCTTGTTCACTATTTGACACCTCAAAATCGGCTTCTAAATAGGTCTTTTTGCCCTCCGAAGTTCACGGACACAGCTTATTCCAGTATTTCAGGCCAGTTTTAGAATTCTTTGACTCCTCATGTCAATTCGGAATTGAGTGATTCTTTTTGCATTGGAAAGCTTGAGTTAGTAGCATTCTTTGAAAAAAGTTATCAAAAAATTGGCTAAAACTTTTCAAGAGGAAAGTTGGAGAGAGAGTTGTTGTATATCCTGCTTGGCAGTTGTTTTTCATCATTATCTTTACTGCCATTGTGATCTTCACTTATATCTTGCTGTCCAGAGCTACCTAGTATCCTTCATTGATGCTAGTTGTGCTATGTCGTGACCTTATTAGTGTTCTAGGCTCGCGTCTCTAGTTTCGGTCTAGCCTAGGACCAGCACAGTACCGTCGTTGAGCGTTTATTCAACATTGCATCTTTGAATTGATTATTGCTAATATTTTGATACCATATATAGCCAACCCAGCTCCACATATTTCTACACCATGTATACGTACGTTCTCCTGGCAATCGCTTTACACAATCTTCTGAGTTATTTGACACCGCTAGTTGCCTGTCACCACCTGCCGCATGGTAAGAACTTGTAAGATGTTGATATTTGCTTTACTATGAGCACTTTACAACCACATCCTAGTAGTTCATCGGAACATTATTCTCGAATTTGTTTCTTGTTTCTACTAATCATAACAGGTTCCAGAGATAGAAGTTCTTGGACGATGGGCACATCATCACCATCACGAGAGTTGGGACAACAGACACAAGCACATGGTCAGGTTATCTCTTTACCGTCATTTGAGGGTAGATTTAATCCTGCTATTTATCTAGCTTGGGAGCATGAAGTAGAACAAGTTTTTAGTCACCATGACTTTTCTGAACTTGAGCGAGTACGAGCTGCCACTAGAGCATATACTGGTTTTGCTTCTGTTTGGTGGAGTGTGCATTGTAAGAAAAACATTGATAACCAACCCACAACTTGGAAAGATTTGAAAGATGTAATGAGACAACAATTTTTCCCTCCTTACTATCGTCGTGAATTGCTTCGCAAATTTGAACAATTTAAACAAGGTAACAACACTGTTCATGCTTACTACCAAGAGTTCAAATCTTATATGCATCATTGTGACATACAAGAATCTGAGGATGATACAATGAATAGATTTTTTGGTGGTTTGAACCATGATATTCAGGCACGATTTCAGTATATTCCTCGTTGCATTACTGGTATGTATGTTCGTGCTTGTACCTTTGAGAGACAGTTACAGGAGGATGCATTGGGTGACTACAACAACTACTATTCTAGTTCATGCTCACCACCACCGCTTGGTTCCTCCACCGTTGCACTTACTAGAGCAGCCACACCTCAGATTGTGAGCGCGACATCATCTCAAGAGTATGGTACATTGCCATCATCCGTACCTACATCAGCTACATCTTTGGGACAAGGTAACTGTAAAGGTATTGATGATATAACTTCACATGAGAATGATGCATGCCTAGTTAACTTGAATACATCATGTGTTGAGTTACCTGTTGATTTGAGCGCATCACCTATTTTAGAGAATCATGTTACTGTCATGAATGCGTCATGTGGTCAAACAACTGAAATAACAACAATTTTGAGTGCACCCAATGAATTAACTGTTGATGCAAAAGAACCAATGTTTAATCATTTTGATATGACCTCTAATCTTGGTGATGATTTTGTGTCAAATGACTTATTGCATGTTTGCTTATTTAAGCATGTTGTAGCATGTAAATTTGATGCAAGTAAGGTTTATTCACCAATGTTGGGATGGTTTAATGATGAATATTGTCAATATTTTCATATGAATAAGAGCTTCACTTATATGTGCAAACTGAGTTGCAATACTTTCATGCCTTCTACTTCTTGTGGTAATATTTTGGCTTTATATTTTATTAACTATGAAAGTTACTCATGTATACATGTGTCATATATGCAAAATCCATGGGAAGTAAAAATGGATGACATATACATATACAACATGTACACCTTGCCTCTTTTGTTAGCCACATTTCAGATTAAGCAACGCCGAGGACGGCTTTATTTTCAAGACGGAGAGGATGATGAGGACATGACTACCTTGGATACGACCAAAAATATTGCATACATGCATATTTGTCAGGTGATTTCTAGTGCAAACTATTCAATAATCTATTTATGTTATCCAGAACAAAAATACTTCACACACTTTTGTGTTTTGTCTAATTGCAGGTGTATGGGACATTTATACAATCCACATATGAAGATAAGGGAAAAGGAGAAGTTTAGGTTCTGTTCAAAAAGTCCTCTCACGTCACTTTTGGGCCAAGAGAAGATAGAGTCCAAGTCTCTCACGTTCTGGATTCAAATTCGGACTGCACAGACATACCTGACTCAAAACGCCAACAACTTTTTCATACGGACTCTGAATTGGGTGATTCTTTTTCTGTTGGAAAGTAGATTTCGTCCTCTTTCCAACCCAATTGGATTCACCTTTAAATTCGTCCGGAGTGTTGAGATATGGAGGAAACAATCTGACGTTGCAGCAGAATCCGAATCAAACAACAAGTCCAAAGGTGTTGCATCACCTCCACTTGGGCCCATGAGCCTTGTACGACCTAGGGTTGGTTTTAGGCTGCCTTGGGACGTCCTCCCACCTCCTTGGCCGCCACCCCTTGCTCCTATATAAGTAGATCCATCTAGTAGCTTTTTCCTTGGGTTTTGTTTAGATTAAAAGTTCGCCATAGCTGCAACTTCACGTACTTTGTTTGTGTTCAACGACCATACAAAGGCATCACAGAACCCCACCTTGATCAATAAATCTTTCCTCTTATATTCGCAATATCCAGATTGCAATCTTAGTTTCTTGCTTGTTTTTCGTTTGCCTGCAGGAAACAGACCTTCGTGGTCAGGTTGATCGTGCTCCGGCGTGGTCAATAACCTCTCGGAGTTGGTTTAGCGATTGCTAAGGCGCGACGTCCTCGCACGTTTGTAGTCGTATCGTCAAAGTCGACTTCCTCCAAAATTATAGCCACCATCTCATCGAAAGACGGGACACCTTTGCCTCTATCAGTCTTGGGGCATAAAATTTCTGAAAGAGGTATTGAAGTTGATAAAGCTAAAGTTGATGCTATTGAACAGATGTTGTGTCCTAAGGACATCAAATGTATAAGAAGTTTCTTTGGTCATGCCGGTTTTTATAGAAGGTTCATTAAAGACTTCTCAAAAAATTCTAGGCCTCTGACTAATCTCTTACAAAAAGATGTTCGTTTTATCTTTGATGATGATTGTGTAGAAGCATTTGAAATACTTAAGAAAGCCTTGATTTCTGCACCTATTGTTCAGCCGCCTGATTGGAATTTACCCTTTGAAATTATGTGTGATGCTAGTGATTATGCTGTAGGTGCTGTTCTAGGACAAAGAGTTGATAAGAAATAAATGTTATTCAATATGCTAGTAAAACTCTAGACAGTGCCCAGAGAAATTATGCTACTACTGAAAAAGAATTTTTAGCAGTTGTATTTGCTTGTGATAAGTTCAGACGTTATATTGTTGATTCCTAAGTAACTATTCACACTGATCATGCTGCTATTAAATATCTTATGGAAAAGAAAGATGCTCAACCTAGACTTATTAGATGGGTTCTCTTGCTACAAGAATTTGATTTGCATATTATTGATAGAAAGGGAGCTGAGAACCCCGTTGCAGACAACTTGTCTAGGTTAGAAAATGTTCTTGATGACCCACTACCTATCGATGATAGCTTTCCTCATGAACAATTAGCTATCATAAATGCTTCTCGTACTGCTCCATGGTATGCTGACTATGATAATTACATTGTTGCTAAATTTATACCACCTAGTTTCACATACCAGCAAAAGAAAAAGGTTTTCTATGATTTAAGACATTACTTCTGGGATGACCCACACCTTTATATAGAAGGAGTAGATGGTGGCATTAGACATTGTGTACCTGAGCATGAACAGGAACAGATCCTACGCAAGTGTCACTCCAAGGCTTATGGAGGACACCACGCTGGAGATAGAACTGCACATAAGGTATTGCAATCCGGTTTTTATTGGCCTACTCTCTTCAAAGATGCCCGTAAGTTTGTCTTGTCTTGTGATGAATGTCAAAGAATTGGTAATATTAGTAGATGTCAAGAAATGCCTATGAACTATTCACTTGTTATTGAACCATTTGATGTTTGGGGCTTTGATTATATGGGACCGTTTCCTTCCTCTAATTTCTATACACATATTTTAGTTGCTGTTGGTTACGTTACTAAGTGGGTAGAAGCTATTCCAACTAGTAGTGCTGATCATAACACCTCTATTAAGATGCTTAAAGAAGTTATTTTTCCGAGGTTTGGAGTTCCTAGATATTTAATGACTGATGGTGGTTCACATTTTATTCATGGTGCTTTTCGTAAAATGCTTGCTAAGTACGACGTTAATCATACACTACAAGAAATATGTCAACTTGTGACCTTGACTATTGGTCACTGAAAGGTCATTGTTTTTCATTTGCGACATTTTTGTGACCAAAAACAGAAGGTCAAAAGCTGGCGGTCGTAAACTGGAATTAACGACCTTCTCTATTAGAAGGTCGTAGACGTTTACGACCAAAATATGCCTACTGTTTTGTTTTGGTCACTAGCAGCCTCCCCATGCCACGTAGGCATCCGACGTGGCAATCTGATGTGGCACAAGAATCAGCCCGGTCCAATTCGATTTTCTACATGGGCCTAGCCCAACAATTCGGCCTTTTTAATGTATTTTTTCTATTAATTTTCTCTATATACATGGGCCTGGTCCAACAATTTGGCCTTTTTATTTTCTAGGGCATGGCCTTTCTGGCTCCAAAGTTTTTTATTTTATTTTATTCAAAAGATAGGCCCACTAGTGAGATGGGACGCGGATGTCAGGTTCTAATAAGTGGGTCCAAGTTGTCACTGTTATATTCTTCAGATCTCAATTTTCCAGTAAATAAATAACAATATTTAAATCAGAACAGAGAGAAAACAAAATGCTTCAAACAGAGCACGACTAATCCGGAAAAATATGGTTCACATCATGAATACAATCAAAAAGAGCCAAACTTGGCACATTATTACAATCAAACATGGTTCTGTCGGAGTAAATAGCCACAGGTAGCCTAACCGACTGCCCCTGGCTATTCCAAAAATTATCAGGCCATTTGGGCCTTCAAGTATTTCAAGCATTGGGCCGCCTTCCCTGGCCGGCTACCTCTGAAGCCGACTCTCAGAAGGCGACCCAGCCTCAGCAACCTCCCCCCAAGATAATCACGGGATGGCCGACTCCAGGAAGCCGGCCATAGAGGATGCCGACTCCCCAGAGCCGGCCATGAAGAACGCCGACTCCCCAGAGCCGGCCATGAAGAGCGCCGACTCCAAGAAGCCGGCAAAGACCGCACCCACCAAAACTACACCCACATAACGGTGACAAGACGGGGTGTGGCCACAGTGCGGCCCACTACCCCCGAAGCCCGAGGCAGGCATGGCCACAGGACGCCGTACGGGACGGCCATCTCCCATCCGGCTCGGCATTGTAGCCATGCTGGCCTCAACGTCACCCACGACAGACGCCAGTACGGCCCACGGCGGCAGGCCCCTTTAGCCAGAGAGAGGCGCGAAGGCGGCCCGGCCTCCCCAGTCGGCCAAGGCGTAGCCGGCCCCCAGAAGCCGGCTACCCCCTCCCTCAAAGCATGTGCCACATTAAGGAGACAAGACGAGGTAAGGCTACAGTGAGAGCCCTCGAGGCGGCACACTGTAGCCACGCTTACCTCGACGAAGCCCTCGTCATCAGGGATGAGGCTACAGTAAGCAGCCGCCGACAAGACCCCTAGGCAGTGGGGCCGGCCTGTCGACCAAGAGGCCGGCAGCCGGCGGGACCCACCAGTCGGCGGGACCCAACGGCCGGCGGAGAAGCCGGCGAGCGCAGACACTGACGACTGGGACCAGCGCCCAGCCGGATTACAATTGTACCCCCGGGGGGTAGGCCTATATAAACCCCCCGAGGCACCCATGCAAAGGGTTGGCTTCTTAGAGTTACACACACACCATAGAGAGAGGGAAGTGAGAGCTAGCCTTGCTCTTCTTCTCCCTTGAACCCAACAGCTCTAGGAGCAATTGTAGCTACTCTTTCTGATCTAGTGATCATGCGGAGACCCCGCAGAGCAGGACTAGGGGTGTTATCTCCACGGAGAGCCCCGAACCTGGGTAAGATTCGCCGGCGTGCATGTCTTCACCTCATCCCGTTTCCAGGCACCGGCGGCGTCTTACTGGCACCCACCATGATAAGCCACCCGTTGGCATATGTCGCACCTACCACCCGACATTTGGTGCCCACCGTGGGGCCAGGTGCACCGTCGTCCGGAGACCTGTTCTGGACGGGAACCCTCTTCCTCCCCCGCGAGCGCAGCCAGCCTGCTGCGCCCGATGGCGTTTGCCTCGACGCGCTGCAAGGCGTCGACGACGCCTGCGCGGCGAGCTGCCTCGCCGATCTTCTCGGCGAGACTCGCATCTCCGATGAGCCCGCGTCTGACGCGGGCACGGACTACCCCGAGAGCCGCCTCGTCAGCCTCCTCGACCAGCTTCACGTCTCTAGCGAGCCTGCTGCAGATGTGGAGTCGGTCCGCTCCACCGACCCAATGCTCGTCGACTCCGACACGGCATCGCTCGACGCCTACCCCTCCGACGTGGTGGTCTTCGACGATCCTCTCCCTCGAGCTGACAGTGGCAGCAGCGCTGTCACCGAAGTGTTGGTCATCAGCCACGTCGCCAACTCGGGCGAGAACGCCCACGACGCCCTGCAAGCGGCGATGCACGATCTGTCCGTCCCCATCCCGTCCGACGCCGACGCCGAGACCCTGGAGGCACGTCGCCTCGCCCTCGTCGCGGAAGGCCAGAAGATAGCCTCCATGAGACGCCTCACCGAGGCCCACCAGCGCGAAGTCGACCGCGCCGCCTTCGGTACGCCGCCGCCTAGCGGGCCGAGCCGAGCTGGCTTCGTCCAGAAGCGCGGCGCGGCTATCGCTAGCATGCTGGCGGCAGATCGCCCCGTCTACGCCACCCCGCTCGAGAATCTGCGAGCCGCTCAGGCGGCCGCTGAAGAGCTAAATGGGCTGGGAGCCGATGAGCTCCCCTACATGACAAGACGGATCCAGCAGCTGATCGACGCGGCTGCCGAACGGCACGAGGCCTGCGCCCGCGCCGATAGTCATCCCCCGCGCTGAGAACACGCAGCGACGTCCCGCTCGCCGACTGCGAGCGGCGCCTGCCAGAAAAAAGACAAGGAGCCGGCTGCTAGCCGCAGCCGGACTCGTATCACCATCGAGCGCGACGCGGAAGGCCACCCTCGAGCGGTGGAGCGCCAAGGAAATCTGCCTCCTCCCCCGCCTCGAAGAGAGAGACGTCTCACCCCGCCGCCCGTCACACACCCGACTCTTGGTGACCGACTAGGCCGCCGAGAAGGAGTCGGCGAGAACGACGCCCGCCACCGGATCGACCGCCTTGCCCGATCCCTGGCGTTAGAAGAAGAAGACGATGTCGGACCGCCATGCTTTGGCCCCCGCATCCGCGACGAGCCCTTCCCCAAAGGGTTCTCGCTCCCCAGAGACACACCCAAGTACAACGGCTCAGTGAAGCCGGAAGATTGGCTCATCGACTACTCCATTGCTGTCAGCATAGCCAATGGCAATCGGCGCGTAGCCGTGAAGTACGTCCCCCTCATGCTGCAAGGCACGGCGCGCACCTGGCTCAATAGCCTCAAGCCCTACAGCATCAACAGCTGGCTGGACTTCACGGAAGTCTTCGTCCGCAACTTCACCAGCACGTACAAGCGGCCTCCCAAGCCTCGCCAGCTCTCCCTATGCGTCCAAGGGCCCAACGTGTCGACCCGCGACTACCTCACGTGGTGGGCTGAGCTCCGCAACTCCTGCGAGGGGTGCACGAGGTTCAGGCCATCGAGTACTTCACCGTCGGGTGCCGAGAGGGCACCCTCCTCAAGCGCCGACTCCTCTGTGACAAGCCGGCTACCCTCGACGAACTGCTCATCATCGCGGACAAGTACGCCACGGCCGACTCCTCGATGAAGACCGAGCTTCAAGTAGACGCCTCTGGGGAGGTGATTGCTCCGGCTCCCAAGACGCCGGCTAGCAACTCCAATCGGCGCCCCTACCAGAACGATCACAAGCGCAAGGCCCCCATGCCGACTTCCACCAGTCGGCAGGTGGCCACAGTTGAAGATGAGCAGCCCGAAGAGCGGCCCGCTCCCAAGAAGAAGGGTGGCAGGCCGGCTTGGCAGCCGGCTTTCCCTTACAAGCAGACTCTTGACGCCCCCTGCAAGTTCCACAGCGGCGCGAAGCCGTCCAACCACATGACCCGAAAATGCCACTGGCTCACGCGAATCTCCAAGGGCGAAGGGCTGGTGCCGCCTCCGCCTCCCGGCCCGCCGCCTCCAGCCCCCAGCAGCCGGCGGCTCGGCCGGCAGTCGGAGCCATTCAAGATGAATTCCCTGAAGAGCACGCCGCCTACATCGTCTTCACCAGCCAAGCCGAAGACAAGCGCAGTCGGCGCCGTCAGCATCAAGAGGTCAACGCAGTCGCCTCTAGCGCTCCCGAGTTCATGCACTGGTCAGAGAAGCCAATCAGCTGGAGCCAGGCCGACCACCCAGAGGTGATGCCATCCCCTGGCTCCTATGCACTGGTCTTGGATGTCACCCTCGCGACGGAGAGGCGAGCTGCCCGATTCTCCCGCGTCCTGATAGATGGCGGAAGCAGTATCAATATACTGTACCGCGATACCATGGAGAAGCTGAACATCAAGGCGAAGCAGCTTATGCCAAGCCGAACCGTGTTCCATGGTATCGTCCCCGGCTTGTCTTGCTCCCCAATCGGCAAGATTAAGATGGATGTTCTCTTCGGAGACAAAGATCATTTTCCCCGAGAAGCGATCTGGTTCGAAGTAGTGGATCTGGAGAGCCCTACCATGCTTTGCTTGGCCGACCTGCTCTGGCCAAGTTCATGGCTGTGCCCCACTACGCCTACCTGAAGATGAAGATGCTGAGCTCGAAGGGGATCATCACCGTAGCCGGCGACTACAAGAAGTCCATCGAGTGCGCCATGGCCAGTAGCCGGCTGGCCGAGTCCCTCGTGGTAACAGAAGAGAAGAAGATGCTGGAGCGGGTTGTGGCCATGGCCAGCAAGCAGCCGGCCTTGTCCCCCAATCCCAAAGACTGTGATGCACAAGGCTCCTTCCAGCCGGCCAAGGAGACGAAGAAGATACCTCTGGACCCGGAGAATCCGGAGAGGTTTGCCGTCATTGGGGCAAACTTGGACAGTAAATAGGAAGGCGAGCTCGTCGACTTCCTCCGTGAGAATCGAGACATTTTTGCATGGTCCCCAAAGGACATGCCGGGTGTCCCGAAGGATTTCGCCGAGCACAAATTACATGTCCGAGCCAACGCGAAGCCGGTCAAGCAGCCCCTCCGCCGACTGTCAGAAGAGAAGCAAAGAATCGTAGGAGAAGAGATAGCCCGGCTCCTCGCCGTTGGCTTTATTATGGAAGTGTTTTTTCCAGAGTGGCTTGCCAACCCAGTTCTGGTATTGAAGAAGAATAACAAGTGGCGTATGTGTATAGACTACACCAGCCTGAACAAGGCCTGCCCCAAGGATCCGTTTGCATTGCCACGGATTGACCAAGTGATAGACTCCATAGCCAGATGCGAGCTGTTGAGTTTTTTGGATGCCTACTCAGGGTACCATCAGATCAAGTTGGACCCAGCAGACCGCCTGAAGACTGCCTTCATCACACCATTTGGAGCTTTCTGTTACCTGACTATGACATTCGGCCTGAGGAATGCCGGTGCCACTTTTCAGTGTTGCATGCAAAAATGCCTCCTGAAGCAACTCGGCAGAAATGCCCACGTCTATGTAGACGACATTGTGGTGAAGACAGAGAAGCGCGGCACCCTGCTGGAAGACCTGAAAGAAACATTCGCCAACTTGCGCCGACTCCAAATCAAGCTCAACCCCGAGAAATGCGTGTTCGGAGTACCAGCCGGCCAGCTGCTAGGCTTCCTGGTCTCCGAACGCGGCATCGAGTGCAACCCTGTGAAGATCAAGGCCATCGAGAGGATGGAGATTCCCACCAAATTGCGAGATGTGCAGAAGTTCACCGGGTGCCTGGCCTCCCTAAACTGCTTTATCAGCTGACTAGGAGAGAACGCTCTTCCCCTGTACCGACTAATGAAGAAGTCCACTCACTTCGAGTGGAATGACCAAGCCGACCAAGCCTTCCATGAGTTGAAGAAAATGCTGACCACTCCGCCTGTCCTGGCAGCGCCGACTGAGAAGGAGCCCATGCTCCTCTACATTGCTGTGACTAGCCGAGTAGTCAGTACAGTTGTTGTGGTCCAGCGCCCGGAAGAAGGCCGAGCCCAGCTAGTCCAGACGCCAGTGTACTATCTAAGCGAAGTGCTATCCAGCTCAAAGCAGAACTACCCGCACTACCAGAAGATGTGCTATGGGGTGTACTTCGCCGCCAAGAAACTGAAGCCCTACTTCCAAGAGCATCCCATCACGGTCGTGTGCACCGCCCCGCTCGCCGAGATCATAGGCAGCCGGGATGCATCCGGCCGGGTGGCTAAGTGGGCCATTGCATTGGCACCATACACGATCTTCTACCAGCCCCGCACCGCCATCAAGTCCCAAGCACTGGCCGACTTCCTCGTCGACTGGGCCGAGACCCAGTACCTACCGCCGGCTCCCGACTCTACCCATTGGCGGATGCACTTTGACGGGTCCAAGATGCGCACCGGCTTGGGAGTCGGCATCGTCCTCACCTCTCCCAAAGGCGACAAGCTCAAATACACGCTGCAGATCCACTTCGCCGCCTCCAACAACGTGGCCGAGTACGAGGCGCTCGTACATGGGCTCCGGCTAGCCAAAGAGCTCGGCATACGCCGGATCCTGTGTTACGGCGACTCAGACTTGGTGGTCCAGCAGTCGTCTGGCGACTGGGACGCCAAGGACGCGAACATGGCGAGCTATCGATTCCTCGTCCAGCAGATTAGCGGGTACTTCGAAGGGTGCGAGTTCCTTCACGTGCCAAGGGCCGACAATGACCAAGCAGATGCCCTAGCACGGATCGGCTCCACCCGACAAGCCATACCGACGGGCGTCTCCCTCCAGCGCCTCCTCAAGCCGTCCATCAAGCCGTCTCCAGAGTTGGACTCTATCTTCGTACCGCCTGTGCCAAATGCAGCCGGATCCGACTGGAGGAACCCCGCAGGCGGCACGGGGACTTCAGAACCCGGCCTGGGGACTGCAGCAGTCGGCCCGGGGACTGCAACGACACAAGAAGCGGTGGCCGACTCCAACTCCACGCCACCCAACCCACCCACCCGAGTCATGGTGGCTACGCTAACAGAAGAAGAAGTCACAGCTCCATGATGGGCCCAGCCCATCCTCAAGTTCCTAGTCAGCAGAGAGCTGCCGGCTGATGAGATCTCAGCAAGACTAGTGCAACGATGAGCCGGAGCATATGCAATAATCAACAGAGAGCTTGTGAAGCGCAGCGTCACTGGAGTCTTCCAGCGTTGTGTCGAGCCAGAAAAAGGAGTGGCAATCCTCAAGGATATCCACCAAGGTGAGTGCGGCCACCACGCAGCCTCAAGATCACTTGTGGCCAAGGCTTTCCGCCATGGTTTCTTTTGGCCGACTGCCTTGGAAGATGCCAAAGAGATAGTCAAGAGCTGCAGAGGATGCCAAGTCTTCAGTTCCAAGCAACACCTGCCGGCTTCTGCACTCAAGACCATTCCCCTTACCTGGCCCTTTGCCGTCTGGGGACTGGACATGGTGGGCCCTTTCAAGACAGCCCGCGGCGGCTTGACACATCTGCTTGTCGCCGTGGACAAGTTCACCAAGTGGATCGAAGCGAAGCCGATCAAGAAGCTGAATGGGCCGACTGCCGTAACATTCATCACCGACATCACTACTCGGTACGGCGTACCACACAGCATCATCACCGACAACGGCACAAACTTTACCAAAGGAGCACTGGCACGTTTCTGCGCGACGCAGGGCATCCGACTGGACTTAGCGTCCGTTGCCCACCCGCAGTCAAACAGCCAGGTCGAGCGAGCAAATGGACTCATCCTCTCCGGCATCAAGCCCCGACTAGTTGTACCACTGGAGCGATCGGCCGGCTGCTGGCTCGATGAGCTGCCGACTGTCCTCTGGAGTTTGCGCACTACACCCAACAAGTCAACCGGCTTCACTCCGTTCTTCCTTGTATATGGTGCCGAGGCTGTCATCCCAACCGACATCGAGTTCGACTCACCTCGGGTCACCATGTACACGGAGGCGGAGGCCAAGGAAGCAAGAGAAGACGGCGTCGACCTACTAGAAGAAAGCCGGCTGTTAGCACTCAGTCGGTCCGCCATCTACCAGCAAGGGCTGCGCCGCTACCACAACCGCAAGGTCAAGCCAAGATCCTTCCAAGAGGGCGACCTTGTGCTTCGGCTGATCCAGCGAACAGCCGGCCAGCACAAGCTCTCGGCCCCTTGGGAAGGCCCCTTCGTCATCAGCAAGGCACTAGGCAACGACTCCTACTACTTGATCGACGCGCAAAAACCAAGAGCACGCAAGAGAGATGACTCCGGCAAGGAGTCGGAGCGACCATGGAACGCGAACCTCCTAAGAAGATTTTACAGTTGAAAGCAGTATGTATCATGCTACCCTTTTCGTATTAAGTACGAACCAACAGGCCCCCCGAACAGTACTCGGGGACTGCCTTCATTTATCTATGAATGACGAGTGTCATATCCATGAATGTATTATTACATTTGATTTCTTGTCTGGCACCGGGTTCGACTAGTCGGCCCGGGGACTGACCGCCTTAAGCTATATTAAAAGTTCTACCTGAAGTTAGACAAGTAGTGTGCCGGCTCTCGAATCCTCTCTTGTTGAAAGTCGCAGCTCGAAGAACCGACTGTCTGACTAGCAAGAGCCAAGGCAGAAAGGATGCCCACACGAAAAACGGCTAAGGACTAACGAACTTATATAGCAAAAAGACGGCCTCCAACCAAGCTTGCCGGCTGTCAGAACAGCCGGCTAGCCGGCTTCCTAAACACTTAGCTCTAATCCAACAAAGCTAGAGTACTTGCCCTCCCAATTGTCCAAGCACTCTTCCAGCCACAGATTGCAGAGAAACTGTCTGACTGGGGAGGCGGCAACCAAGGGAGGGCGAAAAGGAAACAACAGAAGGATGAAAAGCAAAGAACGAGGAAAAGCCAAACGCATGCATAAGTCATATATACATATAAAGCCCCCAACAGGCCGGCAATCGACATAAGTTCGAATACACCCCCAGTGGGTGGAATTGTGCAGACTTAACAGAATATTGTTCCAAAAGTGACAAGACAGGAAAATAAAAGATAGCAGACTAGACTAAGGCGCGGTGCGGGAGCCAGGCTGGTCGGTGGAGATGGCCTCGCCGGCTGAAGGAGTGGCCGGCTGGCGGGTCTCGGCTTGGTCACCACCGGTGGCAGGCGACGCACCCGCGCGTGACGTGGTGCTGGAGGCGCGGTCAGGCTGAGGCTGGTCGGCCGCTCCACCATCCGGCTCGGCGTCTTCACCCTCCTCCTCCTCCTCCTCGCCCTCGTCGCTGGAGTCGATCTCCTCCGCCGAGTCTTCACCGTCTGCCGGGTTCAGCCTGAACCACTCCTCCGGCTGGGCGACACCGTTGTCATCTACCTCAGGGGCGAAGACGCTGGTGTCGGTGTAGTCGGCGATCGCCGAAGCCCGCTGGATGATAGCCGGCCGCGCCGGCTCCAGCTCCGTGTTGGCTTGCTGCCGCCAGGTAGCCAGCTGGTCCAGACTTAGGCCGGGGTACCAGGCCTTGACGAACTCCAGCGCCCGCCTGGCGCCGGACCGAGCCGCCGAGGCCTTCCAGGTTTCGAAGCGACCGACCGCCACCTCCAGCCAATCGGCAGTCCGACTGGGGGTGCGGGGAACCACTTCGTCGGGCCAGAGGGCGGCCAATACTTGCGCCCCGGTAGGATGAAGCCGGCGGAGCAGTCGGTGAGCCGGCTGGAGACGGGCCTGGATTGCCAAAAGCTGCTCCTCCAGCGAACGGCCAGCGTTTGGTGCAATCTCGACGCCAGCCTGCCTTCGTGCTTGGCGGCGGGCTTCGATGATCTGGCTGGCCGCGGTAGAGTAGCCAGGGAAGTACTCTGTGCAAGAAAGAAAGAGAAAGAAGAGAAAACACCAAGACAGAAAACGAGCCAAAAGCGGCAGACGGCAAGAAAGGACGAAGAAGTAGGCGGCTTACCGTCAACCAGATCTTCGATCTGGCCATAGCCATTGATCAGAGTCTGCTTTGCTTCAGCCCAGCCAGCCGCTTCTGTCTTGTACTCAGCCTGGAGGGCGGCTTCGCGGTCCTGCACCGCCTTCAGAGCCGCCTTGTGGCCCTCCTCCTGGTCGGCCAACCTCTTGGCCAGGCGGTCACGTTCCTGCACCAAGGCGGCAAACTCGGCCTCCTTGGCACGAAGGGCAGTCTGAGACTCTCCCAGCTATGCCCTCAGACTGGCGTTGGCCGCTGTAGGGACGGCAAAAAAAGAAGAAACAATAAGAGGAAGTCATCAAGGAAGATCCGACCCGACTGCTCAGCAGTCGGCCCGAATCTCGGGGACTACACCCAGTGGGTGCGCTGACGCGCCCCCACGTGAGTTAAAGAACAAAGCAGTTACCCCGGCTCTCTGTTAGGTCGGCGGTCTTCTGGGTCAGCTCCCGAGCCTGGGAGTTGAAGGTGGCCGCACGAAGATTGTGGTAGTCCTGCAAGATAGGCAGAAGATCGAAGTAAGAACAAGAATAGCAAAGCCAAATCCACTAAGAAGTTTCAAGCCGCCTGCTCAGTAGCCGACTCGGAACTCGGGGACTACACCCAGTGGGTGTGCTGACGCGCCCCCACGGAAGAAACCAAGATCAAGAAGAAGCAAGATAAGAAGACTAACCTGGATGGCCGCCCGCGTCGCAAGGAATTCGTCGGTGTATTGCCTCAGCGCCGTAGCCTGGGCCTCGAGCCGGGTCCGGACGTCCTGCGCAGCCACGTTCATCACGGCCGTCCCTCTGCCCGGCGTCCACCCCGAGGTAGCGCTGGCCACCTCCACATCCTGGGCCGACGAGCTGGAGCCCGCGGCCGGCTGCGGCTCCGACGCAGCCTTCTGTGGCTCTGACGCAGCCTTCCCCGCGCGCCGGCTCGGCGGCATCCGGACCGCCAGCTCAGTCCTCGCAGTCGGCTCGCCCCCCGCCGACTGCGCAGGCGGCAGATCAGGCCGGCCGCCTTGAGCCGCCCCAGTCGGCGGGGTCGGCACCGGCGCTCTCTCTAGGATGACGACGTCGTCATCCCTCTCCAGCCCCGGCTGGTCACCGCCGGCTTCTTCTGGCGGAGGCTCCGGGGCCCCAGGCGCTGCGACGCGCAGTGGGGTGACCAACAAGGCCCCCTCCGCCATCGCCGCAGCTGCAGCCTTCGCTTGGGCCTTGGCTGCGGCGTCGGCGCGCGCCTTCGCCGCCTCCTCCTCCTGCGCCGCCTGGGCGGCAGCCACCTTCCGTGCCTCCGCCTCCCGCACCTCCCGCTCCTCCCACACCTCCCGCGCGTTCCGTTCCGTCGCCGCCTGAAGGTCGGCACGGGGGTCCACGCGGCGAGTGGTGCTCCCAGATCCCCTCGAGGACTCAACGACGGAGGCGGCAGCCGCCCGCTCGAGCGACAATGGAGCTCTGGTTGTTTGGGGAAAAAGACAA
This sequence comes from Triticum aestivum, assembly GCF_018294505.1. NCBI lineage: Eukaryota > Viridiplantae > Streptophyta > Magnoliopsida > Poales > Poaceae > Triticum > Triticum aestivum. The sequence continues at coordinate 138,374,867 of NC_057811.1, read as the reverse complement.
GGATTCAGGAGCCACCAGAGAAAAGAAAAAAGACTACACGAAAGAGTTTGAACTTACGCTGACACCGTCTGCGGTTGCTTCACCGTCTTGCGGAAGCGAGCCGCCTTCGCGGCCGCCTCCTCCCGCCTAGTCACCGCTGCCCCGCCTCGGGGCTTCTTCGACCGACTGCCGAACAAACCCTGCGCGGCACGACGGTTTTGTCCGCCGCCCCGAGCAGGCGGCGCAGCGGAGGAACCCGCGCCGCTGCCAGACGCCGGCTGACGGCGCGGGACGACTTCGGCCTCGTCATCGTCCGGCCAGTCGTCGAAGCTGACTCCAAGCCCGGAGCCGCCTGCTTCACTGCCGGCTTGGCCACCACCCGGCTCGGTGTTGTCGTCCATAGCAGCCGCCCCCAAGTCGGGGTCCTCCAGATCGTGCTCCGTCCGGTCCGGGGCGAATCGGCGCTCTGCGTCCAACCCGCCTGCAGGCCGAAGAAGAGGGCTCTGACGAAAACAAGCCGACTAGTCAGAGTCGGCCGAAAGGAACTCGGCGACAAAACTGAGAGAAGAAGAAGAGACAAGGAGAACATACCGTAGGCGGCGGATTGGCTCGGCAATATGGCTCCTTACCGAATTGCCACTCTGCGGAGAGTTTGCAGTTCGCAAGGTAGTTCACCATATATGCCACCTCATCGTGCGGCATGTCCTTGGTACACATCCGGCTCGGATCGAGCTAGCCGCTCATCTCACAGATCAGATGAGGGCGGCTCTGGAGCGGGAGTACCCGGCGCGTGACGAAGGCGGCCAGCAGGTCGGGCCCCGACAAGCCCTCCGACTGGATCATCGCTCGCACTCGGGCGACGGCTGCGTTTCCAGCCGGCATCAGCGTCACGGCCCGGTAGGACCACTGGGGCCGCCTGCCCGCCGGCGGGCCGGCTACGGAAGCCGGCAGATTGACGTAGTCGCCCTGCGGGGCGACGTTCCTCACGTAGAAGTATGACTTTTGCCATAACTTCACCGACTGGATCAGCGTGATGACGGCGAAGGGGTTGTCGGCGGCCACCCTCCGCATCGCGATGAAGGCGCCACTCTGAGCCGGCACGCCTTGCATGCGCGTGCCCAGCTTGGACTGGAAGAACTCCCCCCAGAGCTCGAGGGTAGGGAGGACGCCGAGGTAGCCTTCGCACAAGGTGACGAAGGCGGATAGCAGCACCACCATGTTCGGGGGGAGGTTGTGCGGCTGGAGCTGGTAGAACTCGAGCCAAGAGCGGAAGAAAGCACTCACGGGCAGGCCGATGCCGCGCAAGAAATGTGAGCGGAAGACTACCCGCTCGCCTTCTCGCGGCTCTGGCGTAATCTCCTTCGCCGGCGCGAGACGGACCTCCACCTTGTCCGCGCCGGGCAGCCGCCGCGTCTTGCGGAGGAATTCGACGTGATCCTCGTCGACGTTGGAGCCGTCCCAATCCCCGTCGTACTGCATCACAGCGTGGGGCTGGCGAGAACGAGCGCGGCAGCGGAGGAGCGAGTGGTGGAAGAGCGCGGCGGCGAGGTGCTGTTGCAAGAAAGGGCAGGAGGAAGAAGATGGTGGAAAGAGGAGGAGCATGCGAGAGCCTGCCGCTCTCCCCCCTCCCCCTACTTATAGCTTCGCAAGGTGAAGCCGGGGAGGCCGGACGTGGGGTGAGACGTGGGATTAACTGCACCCACTCCCCCCACGCCTCGCGATTATTACGCCCTAAAAGCGTGCCGAAACCGCCGCGGGGAGACGTGCAGGCGGCTTCGGGCCGCAGAGAATCCGCGCCTGGGCCCGGGCGTGGGCGTGGCGGGCCCCCGCCCTGCGGCGACGTCCCGTCGCGCGCGTGGGCTGGCAGGCTTTTTAGCCTAGAGAGGCCATGTGGTTCGCAGGCGGCAAGTGGCCGGCCCGCGGTCCGGTGCACGCGCTGGCGAGCTCCCGCCCTCCGACTCCAAACAAATTCGCCGAGACGGCGCCCCCAACCAAAGTCGGCTCCCAGCTGCCGGCTTGTCAAGATAGGAAGCTGACCGAGCTTCTCGACTCCCACCCAACCTCGAAGCCCAATCAGCTTCGGGGACTACTGTCGGAGTAAATAGCCACGGGTAGCCTAACCGACTGCCCCTAGCTATTCCAAAAATTATCAGGCCATTTGGGCCTTCAAGCATTTCAAGCATTGGGCCGCCTTCCCTGGCCAGCTACCTCTGAAGCCGACTCTCAAAAGGCGACCCAGCCTCAGCAACCTCCCCCCAAGATAATCACGGGATGGCCGACTCCAGGAAGCCGGCCATAGAGGATGCCGACTCCCCAGAGCCGGCCATGAAGAACGCCGACTCCCAGAGCCGGCCATGAAGAGCGCTGACTCCAAGAAGCCGGCCAAGACCGCACCCACCAAAACTACACCCACATAACGGTGACAAGACGGGGTGTGGCCACAGTGCAGCCCACTACCCCCGAAGCCCGAGGCAGGCATGGCCACAGGACGCCGTACGGGACGGCCATCTCCCGTCCGGCTCGGCCCTGTAGCCATGCTGGCCTCAACGTCACCCACGACAGATGCTAGTACGGCCCACGGGCGGCGGACCCCTTTAGCCAGAGAGAGGCGCGAAGGCGGCCCGGCCTCCCCTAGTCGGCCAAGGGCGTAGCCGGCCCCCAGAAGCCGGCTACCCCCTCCCTCAAAGCATGTGCCACATTAAGGAGAGAAGACGAGGTAAGGCTACAGTGAGAGCCCTCGAGGCGGCACACTGTAGCCACGCTTACCTTGACGAAGCCCTCGTCATCAGGGACGAGGCTACAGTAAGCAGCCGCCGACAAGACCCCTAGGCAGTGGGGCCGGCTTGTCGAGCAAGAGGCCGGCAGCCGGCGGGACCCAACGGCCGGCGGAGAAGCCGGCGAGCGCAGACACTGACGACTGGGACCAGCGCCCAGCTGGATTACAATTGTACCCCGGGGGGTAGGCCTATATAAACCCCCCGGGGCACCCATGCAAAGGGTCGGCTTCTTAGAGTTACACACACACCATAGAGAGAGGGAAGTGAGAGCTAGCCTTGCTCTTCTTCTCCCTTGAACCCAACAGCTCTAGGAGCAATTGTAGCTACTCTTTCTGATCTAGTGATCATGCGGAGACCCCGCAGAGCAGGACTAGGGGTGTTATCTCCACGGAGAGCCCCGAACCTGGGTAAGATTCGCCGGCGTGCATGTCTTCGCCTCATCCCGTTTCCAGGCACCGGCGACGTCTTACTGGCACCCACCATGGTAAGCCACCCGTTGGCATATGTCGCACCTACCACCCGACAGGTTCACATTAGTTTTACAATAAAAAAATGTTCACATCAGGTAACACAGCTATCACAGTATAACTAGCTCCAATGCTTCTCCCAACTTGTTCATCCTGGACCTCACGACAAAACATGAATGAAGGCCAGCATCTGCAAGTTATCAAGCAAAATGGTTAGAAGAAGCAAACTGCGAAATTTTTATCATTTAAGCATAGAAAGACAGGGTCAGCAACATTTCAATGTTTGAAAAATGAACCAGGACTTCAATGTTTGAACAGTAAAAAATTGATACAGTAGATCATATGCGGTTTAAATCAACCCCTAAGGAGAGACATGTTGACACATTCATTTGGCAACACCTGTAGAAATTGAACCTCATAAACATGCAATGTGGAATTTGTATCTCAAAGAAGTATACATACTTATCAGGTTTAATTAGCACAGAGAAGCCAAATGCTAGTAACTCATGATTAGTACACAAGACAGGATTCAGCAAAGTACACAAGAAGGTGGCTACAGTACAAATGTAAGCTCATCACATAGAATAAATGAGTGGAACTACAGTACATCCTCTAAATTAGCATGTTCACAAGATTAAAAGTAAGCGCAGCATAAGCATATGAGTTTTGTTTGGCACCACCACATCAAACATAGTAACGCCAACGTGAAAAGTTTCAGCATTATTGAGATATGTTTCCTCAGAATCATACTACACAGAGAAGGGTTCAGCCTCAAGTCTGAACTAGCCTTACATGGTGGAGTACAGATTTTAGTGGCTACATAAACAAGAAGCTGGTATCCTAATTGCTATAATGTTCCTCCTAGACATGAAGACCATAAGTAAATCAAATAGCAAATGGTTTACTGGATAACTGAGCGAGATATTTTCCTTTTTCAAACACTGAATGTCGAAATGTCAAAACAAACACCTCCTCAAAATTAATGGCCAGACTCGCAATTCAAGTGGTTGCATTATTACAACGGTTTGGAAAAACAATAACACAGGATCACTCTGCTCAACAAACAATGTTTGTGAGCAATGTACTAATTAGAATGTTGTACAATAACATCTTCGACAGTAGACAACTATCCCCTAAATTAGTTGTAAGCTTGAAGTTGACAGGAGGAATCATCACATATGTAGTTGATAGGAGGAAGAAGACAGATCAAGGAAATTGTCTCACCAGCAGCAACAGCGGGCAACAGGCGAAGTTGAGGAGGGTCAGCGGCAGGAGCAGCTCACATAAGTGGTCGGGGAAGACAGCCGGCAGCAGGTCCGTCGCATCATGTGAATCCATCCATTGGTAGAAATCATAATAAAATCATCATCATTAACATGGCAGAATGGGCGTGCAAAGAAATTATTTACAGGATATACAAAGCAACTACATGTTGATATGATTGGATTGTATGCACGGCGGATTTGTAATACTTAGTGTGAGTGCTGCTAGTCAATAAAGATGGGATTCACAGGAAAACAAAAATAATCAATCAGCAGTCACCATACGTATGTGCATAATAATTGTACATATATAATCTGACTTGATTTCTTTCTTAAAAAATATATTATCAACATGGCTAGATACTATATAGATGGTCTACTCTGGTATGTAGGTACATGTGCATCCATCTTTTGCATGCCGGCAATCGGACTGAGAAAGCTAGGCACAAAAATACTAGCAAGTATATATACTGAGAAAGCTAGACACAAACATAACCGCCTAGCTTTGGTAAGGTACATGGCTTTGTTTCACTCACTGCAGGAAAGTGGGCTGCTCTTGTCTAGTGTGGTGCCTGCCTCTTGAAACGGACGCTTAGCTCATAAGTAAAGCAGGAGATTGTCAAGTTAGGACTGAAAGCTCATCTTAAGCAATTTGAGGCCCTGTTCGAAGACCCGCCACTCCACCACTCCGCTCCCGGAGCTGGGGTTAAAAAGCACGGAGCTGGGAAACATATGCTCCCCAGCTCCTCGTATTTTTAGGAGCTGGAGTGACTCCAAACAGGGCCTGAATATCATCTTACTGTTATAACTATGTGTTTATAAACCACATGGCAGGCACCTATCATTTTGCACATACACACACCAACAGAAACAAAGGCAGGGGGATATGTTCACATTGCAGAAATTAGATATGCATACACAGCTTGACTTGACTAGCAGTGGATGTGTTCACAGGGCATCCAAGAGGAATGTTCTTTGCAATCTTCGTGTGTTAAGTTGGGATGATAGCAAAGGAAAAACCCTTGCATATGTCTATGTATTTACTGTTGATTAATGCACCACCACACCATTGCCACATACTGCAGCTTCTAATTCAACTCGTCATGCAAACTCGTGAGGCGGCAAACAGCTGCAGCAGTGGCATGAGACGCTAACTCAAGAGCAACGCAACATCGATGGGATAAGCAACAGCTGGTTCATACAGCGGTACGGCACAGATCGCATCAAGCAGCACGGCAAGAGGGGGGGCAGGGGAAGTACCGGCGGCCCGGGGCGAGCGAGGGCAGAGCTCGAGGTTGAGGAGCGTGGGTGGACGGGAGCGGAACTCGAGGTCGAGGAGCACGGCCGCCGTCATCTGCGCCAGCTCACCCCTTCCTTGGTGAAGCCCCCCGGCGGATCTGGTGGATGCGCCCGCCACTGCACCAAGATCAAGGGGATAGGGTTCCCGGAGGAAGCAACCAAGCCACGTCCGCCGTGCACAGGGCCAGGACCAGGCGTCGGGGAGGATGTGGCCACCTGCAACGTGAATCGGAGGTCCGTCAGTCAGATCTGATCTGTGAGACCATGGACCAATCGTGAATCGGAGGAGAGGGGTGCGTGCGTCGCTTACGAGGGCGAGGGCTGGATCTAGAAGACGAAGGTTCGGCGCTGCGACGGCGGAGTCGAGGACCTGTGACCGACGAGGGCTTCCCTTCTGTCTGCGCCGGCCAGTCGAGGTGGAGCAGAGAGCCCCGCGGGTGAGTGTGGCAGAGAAGCATCGGAGGAGGACCTCGGGATTCTCTTCTGTCATGCGCGGGCGTGGAGTGGCGGCGATGCGAGAGCCTCACGAGCGGCGAGGTTGGTCGAGGACAAGGGAGACGAGGGGAGAGTGAGGGCAGCGGCGGAGGTGGGTGGCGGCAAGGTTCGGAGGGGTGGGTGGCG
>NC_057811.1:138335473-138368057 GCF_018294505.1 Triticum aestivum | reverse complement strand
GTGGGTGGCGACGATGAGGGGGACGAGGGGGATCTGCATCGGGGGAGAGAGGAGAGGATCTGAGGGGGGAGGGAGAGAAAGAAAGAAAGAAAGGAGGCGGGGGGTGGATGGAAGATGCCAGCTAGGGTTTCGCCTTAGGTGGGGTTGGTGGGGGAGGCGAGGAGCGACGGCTACCGTTGGATCCGGGAGGATCCAACGGTGTTTTGTGCATGATCCATGTGCCTTGTCCACGGACCAATCAGAACGCAATACAATATTATGACCAATTAAATTGGTCGTGATAAATTTAAAAATAAGATGTTAGATCATCTCAGCTATTTACTTGACCTGAGAAATTGGAAAAAAATGAAATAAATGAAAAACCTTTTCATCATGTCATCAAATGTGACCTAGTTTTTAGAAGAAAAAAATAACAAAATAGTAATAAGGAACTTTTCATTTTCTTTGCACGAAAATTCATTTTTCATTTTTCGAGTGCTCAAAATGAGTTTTTTTGTGAAGGACATACCAAATATTTGTTGCAAAATTGTATCAAATCATTTTTCTAAAATACTAGACCATATTTAATGTACAAATAACCAAATGGTTGGGTGTCAAAACTTTTGATCCACCTCTCGTGAAAAAGACAAATTTCCGCCGATTCAGTTGGAAGCGGATCAAATTTGAACTGCAGCTGCCTCATAGCTTGCTCTTTATTTTTTGCAAAAATCATTTCTATGTACATAAGTATCTATTTAATCATAGAAACACCAAAAAAATTCCAAGATTCAACCACTAGCTAGGAACGGTCATTCCCGCCGTTTTGACCGCATTTTGAAACGGGCATAAAAAATTCAAAAAAATCAAAAAATTGGAAAACCTTCGGATTGTGTCATCATATGTGACCAAGTTTCCAGGAAAAATAATAAACTTGTAATACGGAAATTATTTTAAAAAAGTGTTCTCAAAAATGAGCTATCATGCGTGAAGATTCATGGCTTTCAAGCCAAATGATCAATCTTATGGCCACATTCATGGCATAGTTGGTTCAAATGACCTCATATTGTGCACAAGGGTGCATCTTGGAATTCCAAACAATGTTGCCTAAGGGAGTTATCATTTTATTTGCACGGAAAATTCATTTTCCATTTTTCAAGTGCCCAAAAAGAGGTTTTTTTGTGAAGGACCTACCATATATTTGTTGCAAATTTGGACCTAATCAATTTTCTAAAATACTAGGACATATTTAATGCACAATTGACCATGTGGTTGGGTGTAAAAAGTTTTGATCCACCTCTCATGAAAAAGACTAATTTCCGCCGATTCAGTAGGAAGCGGGTAAAATTTCAACTGCAGCTGCCTCATAGCTTGCTCTTTATTTTTTCCAAAAATCATTTCTAGGTACATAAGTATCTATTTAATCATAGAAACACCAAAAAAATTCCAAGATTCAACCACTAGCTAGGAACGGTCATTCCCGCCGTTTTGACCGCATTTTGAAACGGGCATAAAAATTTAAAATAAAATCAAAAAATTGGAAAACCTTCGGATTGTGTCATCATATGTGACCAAGTTTCCAGGAAAAATAATAAACTTGGAATACGGAAATTATTTTAAAAAGGTGTTCTCAAAAATGAGCTATCATGCGTGAAGATTCATGGCTTTCAAGCCAAATGATCAATCTTATGGCCACATTCATGGCATAGTTTGTTCAAATGACCTCATATTGTGCACAAGGGTGCATCTTGGAATTCCAAACAATGTTGCCTAAGGGAGTTATCATTTTATTTGCACGCAAAATTCATTTTCCATTTTTCGAGTGCCCGTAAAAGAGGTTTTTTTGTGAAGGACCTACCATATATTTGTTGCAAAATTGGACCTAATCAATTTTCTAAAATACTAGGACATATTTAATGCACAATTGACCATGTGGTTGGGTGTAAAAAAATTTGATCCACCTCTTGTGAAAAAGACAAATTTCCGCCGATTCAGCAGGAAGCGGGTAAAATTTCAAATGTAGCTGCCTCGTAGTTTGCTCATTATTTTTTCCAAAAATCAGTTCTAGGTACATAAGTATCTATTTAATCAGAGAAACACCAAAAAATTCCAAAATTCAACAACTAGCTAGGAACGGTCATTCCCGCCGTTTTGACCGCATTTTCAAACGGGCATAAAAAATTCAAAAAAAACAAAAAATTGGAAAACCTTCGGATTGTGTCATCATATGTGACCAAGTTTCCAGGAAAAATAATAAACTTGTAATACGGAAATTATTTTTAAAAAGTGTTCTAAAAAATGAGCTGTCATGCGTGAAGATTCATGGCTTTCAAGCCAAATGATCAATCTTATGGCCACATTCATGGCATAGCTTGTTCAAATGATCTCATATTGTGCACAAGGGTGTATCCTGGAATTCCAAACAATGTTGCCTAAGGGAGTTTTCATTTTCTTTGCAGGGAAAATTCATTTTCCATTTTCTGAGTGCCTGAAATGAGTTTTTTTTGTGAAGGACCTACCATATATTTGTTGCAAAATTGGACCAAATCAATTTTCTAAAATACTAGGCCATATTTAATGCACAATTGAAAAAATGGTTGGGTGTCAAAAGTTTTGATCCACCTCTAGTGAAAAAGACAAATTCCCGCCGATTCAATAGGAAGCGGGTCAAATTTGAACTGCAGCTGCCTCATAGTTTGCTATTTATTTTTTCCAAAAATCATTCCTAGTTACATAAGTACCTATCTAATCATAAATACATGGTTTGGTGGCGATACGTCGAGGTTTGGACAGTGGCCGAGGGCCCCAACTCTAGAGCGCGTAAACTCGCATGCCCGCCGCATGGTCACCGCGTGACCGTGGCGTTGCCATGTGTTCTGGGCGGCCTAGGCATGTATAGTGGGTTGGGCACTCCCCAGGTAGGTGCTAGGAAGAAAATCACAACATGAGATTCTCACGAGGAGACCGATCGATGCTCAAACATGAATAAGCAGCCAAGTGTTTGATTAGCGGTACGGGAAATGCACATGGCTAATGGGCGTGAGTTTTGGCTAAGGATGATCAGTTACTAAGAAGACTGTCTTCACAAATTTTTAGCTCAAAAGGAGGAGCCTAGGTGGTACTTGCTTTGCAAAGTACCAGGCTGGACATAAATACAAATGTTGAAGCTGGGCTCAAAATAATGAATGGATTGAGCTGGCATTTGGTGGAGGATGGTTATTTGGGCATAGGAAAGCACTGTAGAAAATGGATACCATTTGGACATGCCAAAGTGGTACTTCCTTCACAAAGTGTTTTTCTGAACAGAATAGGAAAATGAATATTTTTGAACTAGGCAAGGAAGGTTTTTTATATATTTGACGAAGATATGACCCAAAGAATTCATGAGATTTTTTTGGGAATTTTGGGAATGACAGAAATATAGGTTGCTTCACAACCTAGGGCAAAAACTGCCACATGGACATGACACATAGGCAAAACTGATGAGGTGGCGCCTAGTCATAGCAACCCACCACAATTTACAAGGTTATGACCATCTATATTGGTCATGATCAGCTAGAAATAAGGCAGCGAACCAGTGCTATCTGCTTTATGACCATTTCGTGTAAGGAAATTACGACCTTTCTCACCAAAATGGTCGTTATAGTTTAGGGTTTAGAGCCCCCCGAACAGCTTTTGACCAATTGGTCTGAAATGTTCATAGATCTATGACCAATTCTTCCAGGGTCACTGACAGAAGGTCACTAGTTGACATATTTCTTGTAGTGATAAAATTGCATCTCCTTACCACCCACAATCTAGTGGTCAAGTAGAATTGAGTAATAGAGAGATTAAATTAATTTTGCAAAAGACTGTTAATAGATCTAGAAAGAATTGGTCTAAGAAACTTGATGATGCATTATGGGCCTATAGAACTGCATATAAAAATCATATGGGTATGTCTCCGTATAAAATGGTTTATGGAAAAGCATGTCACTTACCTCTCGAACTAGAACATAAGGCTTATTGGGCCATCAAAGAGCTCAACTATGATTTAAAACTTGCCGGTGAGAAGAGGCTATTTGACATTAGCTCACTTGATGAATGGAGAACTCAAGCCTATGAGAATGCCAAACTGTTTAAAGAAAAAGTTAAAAGATGGCTTGACAAAAGGATACAAAAGTGTGAGTTTAATGTAGGTGATTATGTGTTGCTATTCAACTCTCGTTTAAGATTTTTTGCAGGAAAACTTCTCTCTAAATGGGAAGGCCTTTACGTTATCGAGGAGGTCTATCGTTCCGGTGCCATAAAAATCAAGAACTTCGAAGGCACAAATCCGAAGGTGGTGAACGATCAAAGAATCAAACATTATATCTCAAGTAATCCCATAAATGTTGAAACTAATGTTATTGACACCGTGACCCCGGAGGAGTACATAAGGGACACTTTCCAGAACGTTTCAGACTCTGAAGAGGAATAGGTATGTGGTACGGTAAGTAAACCAACTCCAAAACAGTTCTAATGGAAATTTTTCTCCGTTTTGGAATATTTAAGAAAATAGGAAAATAAGAAGTAGTCCGGGAAGGACACGAGGCGTGCACGAGGGTGGAGGGCGCACCCTACCCCCTGGGCACGCCCCCTGCCTCGTGGGCACCTCGTGTGCTCTCCGAACTCCGTTTTCTTGGACGATACTTCTTTTGGTCGGTAAAAATTCATTATATAATCTCCCGAAGGTCTTGACCACCGTACCATGCAAATATACTTTGTTTCTGTTTTGAGCTGTTTTCTGCCAGAGTTGTCAAGGCCAGGCATCATGTCGTCCCCCTCCTCCAACAATGAGGGAAACGATGCTTGGCTAATGAAGATAGAGCTGAAGAGAGAAGAACCCGGGGAGATCAACAAGGATGATAGGATCAGGAAGGCCATGGAGGATCAAGCTCCGGCAGTAGAAGAAGAAGACATCATTCCACGTCATTACAATCTTCTTACCCCAACTGAGATTGAATCTTTCAAGATGATTGAGTTAGCTCGTATACAAAACAAGTATCTCACACGTGAAAATATTTTGTTGAAGGAGCATATCACCACACTCAAGGTCATTATCCGCAAATTGGAGGATCTCCTACGCTCGATGTGCGACTATCCATCATCACCACCATCTTCTTCACCAGCAAAGGAGAACTGAGTATTTGGTATGGGCACTCCCCTTGGCAACTGCCAAGCTTGGGGGAGGTGCCCCGGTATCGTATCACCATCACACTCCTATCCTTACCGTTTTTTCTTAGTTCGATCCTTTTGGTAATATCTTGATCTAGTAGAATAAAGTTTTAGTATGATTTAGTTTTGAGTTTTGCTTTATGATCCCTCTATGTAATTGAGTCCGTGAGCTATATATATAATAAAGATTAGTTTTGAGTCAAGGGCTTGATTATCTTGCTATGATCGTGAGGGAAGAAAAGAAAAAGAAAGAACAAAAAGAAATAAAGAGATCATATTGATATTATGGAGAGTAATGACTTCACATATAAAGAGTATGATGAATAAAAGATGTTGAGAGTTGACAAACATAGTTTTGGTCATCGTTGCAATTAATAGGAAGTAATAAAGAAAGAGAGGCTCTCACATATAAATATACTATCTTGGACATCTTTTATGATTGTGAGCACTCATTAAAATATGACATGCTAAAGAGTTGATGTTGGACAAGGAAGACAACGTAATGGGTTATGTTTTCTTATATCTGAAATAAAGTATATTGTCATGGATCATCCAACATGTTGAGCTTGCCTTTCCCCCTCATGCTAGCCAAATTCTTTGCACCAAGTAGAGATACTACTTGTGATTCCGAATACCCTTAAACCCAGTTTTGCCATGAAAGTCCACCATATCTACCTATGGATTGAGTAAGATCCTTCAAGTAAGTTGTCATTGTTGCATGCAATAAAATTACTCTCTAAATATGTATGATTTATTAGTGTGGAGAAAATAGCTTTATATGATCTTGTGATGTGGAAGAACTAAAAGCGACAGACTGCATAATAAAGGTCCATATCACAAGTGGCAATATAAAGTGACGTTCTTTCGCATTAAGATTTTGTGCATCCAACCATAAAAGCACATGACAACCTCTGCTTCCCTCTGCGAAGGGCCTATCTTTTCTTGTCTTATACCCTATACAAGAGTCATGGTGATCTTCACCTTTCCTTTTTACATTTTATCCTTTGGCAAGCACATTGTGTTGGAAAGATCCTGATATATATATATATATATATATATATATATATATATATATATAATTGGATGTAAGTTATCATGAACTATTATTTCTATTATTTTTGACATTACCTTTGAGGTAAAAGGTTGGGAGGCAACACTATAAGCCCCTATCTTTCTCTGTGTCCGATTAAAACTCCATACCCATAAGTATTGCGTGAGTGTCAGCAATTGTGAAAGACTAAATGATAGTTGAGTATGTGGACTTGCTGAAAAGCTCTTATATTGACTCCTTCCGATGTTATGATAAATTGTAATTTCTTCAATGACCGAGATTATAGTTTGTTAGTTTTCAATGAAGTTTCTGATTCATACTTTACATTGTGAATAGATTGTTACTTCAGCATAAGAAATCATATGACAATATATATATATATATATATATATGTTGCTGTTATAAGAATGATCATGATGCCCTCATGTCCGTATTTTATTTTATCGACACCTCTATCTCTAAACATGTGGACATATTTTTCGTTATCGCCTTCCACCCGAGGACAAGCAAGGTCTAAGCTTGGGGGAGTTGATATGTCCATTTTGCATCATGCTTTTATATCGATATTTATTACATTTTGGGCTGTTATTACACATTATGTCACAATACTTATGTCTATTCTCTCTTATTTTACAAGGTTTACATGAAGAGGGAGAATGCCGACAGCTGGAATTCTGGGCTGGAAAAGGAGCAAATATTAGAAACCTATTCTGCACAACTCCAAGAGTCCTGAAATTTCACGGAGGCTCATTTTGGAATATATAAAAAATACTAGCGAAAGAATCAACCAGAGGGGGCCCACACCCTGGCCACGAGGGTGGGGGGCGCGCCCTACCCCCCTGGGCGCGCCCCCCTGTTTCGTGGGCCCCCATCTTCTGCTATATGAAGTCTTTCGTCCGAGAAAAAATAAGAAGGAAGCTTTCGGGACGAAGCGCCGCCGTCTCGAGGCGGAACCTTGGCATAACCAATCTAGGGCTCCGGCGGAGCTGTTCTGCCGGGGAAATATCCCTCCGAGAGGGGGAAATCATCACCATCGTCATCACCATATATCCTCTCATCGTGAAGGGGTCAATCTCCATCAACATCTTCACCAACACCATCTCATCTCAAACCCTAGTTCATCTCCTGTATCCAATCTTTGTCTCAAAACCTCAGATTGGTACCTGTGGGTTGCTAGTAGTGTTGATTACTCCTCGTAGTTGATGCTAGTTGGTTTATTTGGTGGAAGATCATATGTTTAGATCCTTTATGCATATTAATACCCCTCTGATTATGAACATGAATATGATTTGCGAGTAGTTACGTTTGTTCCTGAGGACATGGGAGAAGTCTTGCTATAAGTAGTCATGTGAATTTGGTATTCGTTTGATATTTTGATGAGATGTATGTTGCCTCTCCTCTAGTGGGGTTATGTGAACGTCGACTACATGACACTTCACCATTATTTGGGCCTAGAGGAAGGCATTGGGAAGTAATAAGTAGATGATGGGTTGCTAGAGTTACAGAAGCTTAAACCCTAGTTTATGCGTTGCTTCGTAAGGGGCTGATTTGGATCCATATGTTTCATGCTATGGTTAGGTTTACCTTAATACTTCTTTTGTAGTTGCGGATGCTTGCAATAGGGGTTAATCATAAGTGGGATGCTTGTCCAAGGAAGGGCAGTACCCAAGCACCGGTCCACCCACATATCAAATTATCAAAGTAACGAACACGAATCATATGAACGTGATGAAAACTAGCTTGATGATAATTCCCATGTGTCCTCGGGAGCGTTTTCCTTTATATAAGAGTTTGTCCAGGCTTGTCCTTTGCTACAAAAAGGATTGGGCCATCTTGCTGCACCTTATTTACTTTTATTACTTGTTACCCATTACAAATTACCTTATCACAAAACTATCTGTTACCGATAATTTCAGTGCTTGCAGAGAATACCTTACTGAAAACCGCTTGTCTTTTCCTTCTGCTCCTCGTTGGGTTCGACACTCTTACTTATCGAAAGGACTACGATAGATCACCTATACTTGTGGGTCATCACTCCTCACCGACCAGCGAGCCTACGAAGGAATTACTCACTCCCGGTGGGGAGCATCATGGAATTGGCAATGGAGATTGGTTGGTGATGACGAAGAACAAAGATCCCCCTCTCCGGAGACCCAAACGGACTCCAGATCTGCCCTCCCGAGGAAGAACAGAGCTTGGTGGCGGCTCCGTCTTGTGGATCGTGATAATTCTTTCTCCCTGATTTTTTTCTGGAAATATGTGATTTTATAGTATCAGGGGGGTCGTCAGCGGGGCCACCAGGTGGGTACAACCCACTTGGGCGCGCCAGGAGAGGGGGCGCGCCTGGTGGGTTGTGCCCACCCAGGGGCCCCTCTCTGGTGGGTCTTGGCTCCAAAAATTCTTATTATTGATATAAAAAATCCTCACAAAGTTTCGTTCCATTCCGAGAACTTTCATTTCTGCACAAAAACAACACCATGGTAGTTCTGCTGAAAACAGCGTCAGTCCGGGGTTAGTTTCATCCAAATCATGCAAATTAGAATCCAAAACAAGAGGAAAAGTGTGAGAAAAAGTAGATACCTAGGAGACCTATCAACTCCCCCAAGCTTAAACCTTTGCTTGTCCTCAAGCAATTCAGTTGATAAACTGAAAGTGAGAAAGAAAAACTTTTACGAACTCTTTTGCTCTTGTTTGCATAAATAAGCTTAAACAACACCCAGGTTTTCAGCCAACATTATAACTAACCATGTCAACAATAACTCTTAAAGATTATAATGACTCATATCAATGACATAATCAGCTAGCGAGCAATAATAAGATATCTCAAACAACAACATGTTGTCAAAACAACCATGATATAATATGACAATAGTGGTATCTCGCTAGCCCTTTCTAAGACCGCAAAACATAAATGCAGAGCACCTGCAAAGTTCAAGCAGCGACTAAACATTGTAATCCATGGTAGAAAAGATCCAGTCATGATGCACCCAGCATTAGCTACACACAATGCATAAATCATGACAGCTGTGCTCTACTCAGTTTCTGGCGCTTGTTTTTAGAAGGTGATGACACAACATAAAAGTAAATAGAAAGTCCCTTCGTAGAGGGAAGCAGTGATTTGCAGAGGTGCCAGAGCTCAATTTTTAAAACAGAGATAAATGATATTTTGAGACATGCCCCCTTCTCATTCACTTCACGACCATCAGTTTTCAACATCTTCCATGCTAAGCACGCTAGTGGCGGTTCCCAAGTGGTAAAAGTAAAGGTTTTGACTCCATTGGGAGTTTTTGTTTGATTATTCAAGAGATGAACTCTTTTTCATGTTTGCAGTTTAGGACTGGGCATCCCTATTACCGCCCATTTTCTCGTGCGATGGCGAGTGAATAAACACTCGACCTGAGAATAACCCGCTTAGCACGGAAGATATCGACCACCTCATGTCGTTCCATGAACGATCCAGGCACACAAAAAGGATAATTTTTAGAAGTTTTTAGAGGTGGCACATGCAAATTTACTTAGGACGGCAGGGTAATACCATATATAGGTAGCTATGGTGGACTCATCTGGAATAACTTTGGGTTCAAGGTTTTTGATGTACAAGCAGAATCCCCACTTAGTACAGGCGAAGGCTAGCAATTAAGATTGAGAAGCGGCCAGCTAGAGAGCAACAATGATCATAACCATGCATTATGCGTAAGTAACATTGGACACTAGCATGAGTAGGATATGAACACCATGAACATAAATATTATAGAGGCTATGTTGGTTTTGATTCAACTACATGCATGAACATGTACCAAGTCAAGCCACTCGAACATTCAGAGGAGGATACCATATCATCATACTACATCACAATCATTTTAACACTATGTTGATATCCAAGATAAATCATTATCAACTCTTAGCTACTTATGCATGGCATGAGAAACTATAATCTCCAATTGTCATTGCAAACATGCTTAATCATAATGGGCTGAAGCCTGGATACTAGGTTAAACATATTTACACAAATAGAACAAGTCGAGTTCATACCAGTTTCTCTTTGCCACGGCCAGTTCATCGAATATCGTCATTATTGCCTTTCACTTGCACGACCGAATGATATGAAAATAATAATAATGCAAGAGTGCCGTGGACTAAGCTGGAATCTGCAAACATTTTATTCAACAGGAGAAGACAAGGTAAAATGTGCTCTTTATTGGTTCAACAATTATTCATATGAGAGCCACTCAACATTTTCATCGTGGTCATCTCCTCGGTACAACTCGAACAAAAGAAAAGAAATTCAGAGAAACACACTGAAATATTTTTTTGGAGTTTTTGGTTTTCTTCAACAAACAAATAAAAGGGAAAAGCAAAAACAAGAAAAACTATTTACACGGGAAAGCTCCCAACAAGCAAAAGAAGAACAAGGAAATCTTTTTGGATTTTCTTTTTAATACTATTACTAAGCATGCATAGAAAGTAAATTACTACAACTAATTTTTTTGGTTTTTTCTGAAGTTTTTCAAACACACAAGAAGAAAGCAAGAAAATAAATCTAAGCATGGATGGTACAATGAAAAAGTGTGAACACCGACAGACAGAATAATATGTGAACATGAATATAATGTCGGTGAGAACACGTACTCCCCCAAGCTTAGGCTTTTGGCCTAAGTTGGTAATCGATCAGTAGCCTAGAGGGTAGTAAGGATTGTGAGGAGCGGGCAGCCACTCATCCCACTGCGGAGGTGCCTGTGCAGCCTCAGCAGCGGCCTGAGCGTTCCAGTAGGCGATGATGTCTGTAGGCATAATCCTATATCCGCCCCTGGCAACAGAATCAAATAGAGCAGGTGCAGGCAAGGGGATAACATCACGAGTTTCAACGCTATAGACCAGGTTATAAGGAATGGCAATATCAGGACGATCATGTGCAAGAAAGTGATGGCGATCCATGGCTGTACGGTCTAGGTAAACTGTGGTAAGAGGGACATCATGGGGGCGTATCGCAACCTCGAAGTGAGCCGCCAAACAAGTAGCAAAAATCCCACCATGTATTTTCCCTTGAGATTTATTAAGATGGGGCGACGAGCCACAATAGCTCCGAAGCTATAAGTGTTGTCGCCCTCTATTACACGACGTAAAACAGCAAGGTCTGGTGAACTAAGTTCACCCACCTTCTCCCTGGCAAGCAAGCATTTGGTAATAAAAAGGGATCATGCATATGTCACAAAATTCAGTAAGCGGTATCGATGGTTTTCAGCATATAAATCAAAGCTCACTTCAGGAGGATTATTTCTAGGCAAGAAAGTAAAGCTTTGAACAAATACATTTGTGAGGATTTGGTGCTGGTCACACTCATCTGTGATGAAGTCAGTGAGCCCGGCATTGGCAATGAATTGCATGAACTCCTCATGAATTCCAGCTTCTTGCAAGAACGGAATGTGCGGCCATTCGCACGGCTGTACCTCCGCCAACCTCCGAGGGTGGAGATCATTGTCAGAAGACTCCCTAATACACCCTTGGAGTTCTTCTTTGAGCCAAACTTCCTGAAGATATTCATGTCCGCGTACAAGTTTCTGAAAATAAAAATTTTGGGGTGACAAAAATTTGTCAACAAAACTTTACAAGATTGATAGCAACTACTCATAGGGACACATAGAGGCCATAGCAAGCATTCAAACTACTTAGAACACTAAGAATTCAACATGCAAGCACATCTACAGTAGCACCAAGAGTAGCTAACTTTTCAAATTATAAACCACTAAAACAAAAACTAATTGGACAAATGGTGGTGTCACATACAGGGTAGCAATCCCCCGAAATAGTGTCGGAAACGGAGCTTCGAGCAAAGAGATCGAAATCCGCGGGTTTGATCTCAAGAACACGGGAGAGAGAGCAATGGGGAATTTTTTTCTGGAGGTGAGTGATGATGTGGGCTAAAGAGATAAGTGAGGGGGGCCACGTGGGGACCACAACCCACCAGGGCGCGCCTGGGGGTCCTGGCGCGCCCAGGTGAGTTGTGCCCACCTGGTGCACCTCCCTCTGGTATTATTTGCACCAGAAATTCTTAAATATTCAGAAAAAAAATCATATAAAATTTTCGGGGCATTCTGAGAACTTTTATTTTTGGGTCATTTTTTATTGCACGGGAAATTCGGAAAACAGACAAAACATGGCATTTTATTTTATTTAACTAATAAAAACAGAAAACAAAAGATAGGGACAGAAGGTAGTGCTTACTAAATTCATCAACTTCATACCGTTCAAAAATGATCCATTAATAAGGTTGATCAGGTCTTATTAACAACCACTTTCGATTAGCATGAAACCGAAGAACTTCCGTAAATCACTAAGTTACCTCAATGGTGATATGCATTTCGCCAACAATAAGCATTTCATATTTCTTTTTGACAGTAGGTAGAGGTATTTGAAAACTTCCAATAGTGATTGTCGGAGATTTTTCAATAACATTAATACCATTCAGTTGGAATTGTTTCTTCAGAAAGTGCATCGTATGCTCATTACCATTAATATGAAAAGTGATCTTGCTTTTATTGCAATCAATAACAGCCCCTGCAGTATTCAAGAATGGTCTACCAAGGATAATCGACATGTTGTCATCCTCGGGCATCTCAAGTATAACAAAGTCAGTTAAAATAGTAACATTAGCAACAACAACGGGCACATCCTCACAGATACCGATAGGTATGGCAGTTGATTTGTTAGCCATTTGCAAAGATACAGTAGGTGTGAGTTTATTAAAGTCAAGTCTTTTATATAAAGAGAAAGTCATAACACTAACACTAGCTCCTAAATCACACAAAGCAGTTTTCACATAATTCTTTTTGATAGAGCAAGGTATAGTTGGTATTCCCGGATCTCTAAGTTTTTTAGGTACTCCATCTTTGAAAGTATAATTAGCAAGCATAGTGGAGATTTCAGCTTCTGGTTTTTTCTCCTATTTGTGATGATGTCTTTCATATACTTTGCATAAGGAGGCATTTTCAAGATATCAGTCAAGCGAGTACGCAAAAAGACTGGCCTCAGCATTTCAGCAAAGCGTTTAAATTCTTCATGATCTTTCTTTTTAGTTGACTTGGGTGGAAAAGGCATAGGTTTTTGAACCCACAGTTCTCTTTCTTTACCGTGTTTCCTAGCCACAAAGTCTCTTTTATCATACCTTCTATTTTTGGGTTGTGGGTTATCAAGATCAACAGGTGGTTCTATCTCAACATCATTGTCTGGTTCTTTTTCATTATTTGGTTGAGTGTCTTCATGAACCTCATCATTATCTTTTTCATTATCACTAGGTGAGTGTTCATTACCAGATTGAGTTTCAGCATCAGAGATAGAAGTTTGATTTTCATTATCAGGAGGTTTTTCTATTTCAGGTTCACTAGAAGTGTCCAAAGTCCTATCATTTTTCTTTTTCTTTTTCTTTTTAGAAGGACTAGGTGCACTAGTGTGAGCTCTTTGTGAATCTTGTTCAATTAATTTTGGGTGTCCCTCAGGATAAAGTGGTTCCTGAGTCATTTTACCTCCTCTAGTTGCAACTCTAACAGCAAAGTCATGCATATTATGATTCATTTCATCAAGCAATTCTCTTTGTGATTTAGCAACTTGTTCTAGTTGAGTTTGAACCATAGAAGCATGTTTCCCAACACCTCTAACATCATTTGATATTCTAAATAACAAGTCACTCAAGCGAGCAATCATATCAGAATTATATTTCTATTGTTTCATAACATTTGCATTGAAGTGATCTTGTTTTCTAATGTAGTTTTCAAACTCATAAAGGCATTGACTAGGATGCATATTGTGAGGATTATCATTATCACTGAACTTCATAAGAGAATTTACCTCTACCACCTTAGGCAGTGGTGGTGTATTAAGCCCATGTATTTCTTCAATAGGAGGTAAATTTTTAACATCCTCAGCTTTAATACCTTTTTCCTTCATAGATTTCTTTGCCTCTTGCATATCTTCAGGATTGGGATATAATATACCCCTCTTCTTCGGAGTGGGTTTAGGCGGTGGTTCAGGAATAGTCCAATCATCATTATTTTTCAATATGCTATTCAATAATTCTTCAGCTTGAGCAACAGTTCATTCCCTGAAAACACAACCAGCACAACTATTTAGGAAATCCCTAGAAGCATCGGTTAGTCCATTATAGAAGATATCAAGTATTTCATTTTTCTTTAGAGGATGATCAGGCAAAGCATTAAGTAACTGGCAAAGCCTCCCCCATGCTTGTGGGAGACTCTCTTCTTTAATTTGCACAAAGTTAAATATTTCCTGTAAGGCAGCTTGTTTCTTATGACCAGGAAAATATTTTGCAGAGAAGTAATAAACCATATCCTGGGGACTACGCACACAACCAGGAGCAAGAGTATTCTACCAAGCTTTAGCATCACCCTTTAATGAGAAAGGAAATAATTTGAGAATAAACTAATAGCGAGTTTTCTCATCATGAGTAAAAAGGGTGGCTATATCATTCAACTTAGTAAGATGTGCCACAACAGTTTCAGTTTCATAACCATGGAAAGGATTAGATTCAACCAAAGTAATTAACTCTGGGTCGACAGAGAATTCATAATCCTTATCATCAATAAAGACATGTGAAGTAGCAAACTTAGGATCACATTTCATTCTAGCATTCAGAGATTTTTCTTTATACTTGCATAGTAATTTCTCTAGATCATCTCTATCATTGCAAGCAAAAATATCTCTAGTTGTTTCTTCACTCATAACATAACCTTCCGGTACCTTAGGCAATTCATATCTAGGAAGGCTAGTTCTAGTAGGTGTTTCAGGAGTTTTAGTTTCAAGCTCATCATCAGATTCAACAACATCATGTTGTACAACTCTAGCAATTTGTTTAACAAGAAATTCACCAAGTGGCACATCATCATTATCAAGCAAGGTACTAGCATCATCATAAGCATCATTCATAATAGAAGTAGCATCATCAATAACTTGTGACATATCAGGATTAATAGCATGTGGTGGTGTTGCAAGTTTACTCATAACAGACGGTGAATCTAAAGCAGAACTGGATGGCAGTTCCTCACCTCCCCTCGTCTTTGAGGGATAAATCTTAGTCTTTGGATCCTTCAGATTCTTCATAGTGATAATATGATAATAACCCCAAGTGACTCAAAAAATATAGCTATGCTCCCCAGCAACGGCGCCAGAAAAAGGTCTTGATAACCCACAAGTATAGGGGATCCAACAGTTTTCGAGGGTAAAGTATTTAACCCAAATTTATAGATTCGACACAAGGGGAGCCAAAGAATATTTGAAGGTATTAGTAGCTGAGTTGTCAATTCAACCACACCTGGAGATTAATTATCTGCAGCAAAGTGATCAGTAGCAAAGTAGTTTGATAGTTTTGATAGTAGTGACAGTAGCAATAGTAACAGTAACAGTGATAGCAGTAATTTGTAGCAAGTGTAACAGTGATGATAGCAGTAGTAACGCAGCAAGATCAATAAGAATAAATTCGTAGGCATTGGATCCGTGACTTGTTGGATGATATTCATCATGTGACGGTTATAACCTAGGGCGATACGACACTAGCTCCAGTTCATCGATATAATGTAGGCATGTATTCCGTAAATATTCATACGTGCTTTATTTAAAGAACTTGCATGACATCTTTTGTCCTACCATCCCGTGGCAGCGGGGTCCATATTGGAAACTAAGGGATATTAAGGCCTCCTTTCAATAGAGAACCGGAACAAAGCATTAACACATAGTGAATACATGAACTCCTCAAACTACGGTCGTCACCGAGAGTGGGCCCTGTTGTTGTCACTCCAGGGTTGTTGGATCATAACACGTAGTAGGTGACTATAACTTGCAAGATCGGATCTAAAACATGGATATAATGATGAATTCATAAACGGTTCATATCTGAGTTCATGGCACCCGGGCCCAAAGTGACAAGCATTAAGCATAGCAAAGTCATAGCAACATCAATCTAAAAACATAGTGGATACTAGGGATCGGGCCCTAACAAAAATAACTCGATTACATGATGAATCTCATCCAACTCCTCACCGACCAGCGAGCCTACGAAGGAATTACTCACTCCCGGTGGGGAGCATCATGGAATTGGCGATGGAGATTGGTTGGTGATGACGAAGAACGAAGATCCCCCTCTCCGGAGCCCCAAACGGACTCCAGATCTGCCCTCCCGAGGAAGAACAGGGCTTGGCGGCGGCTCCGTCTCGTGGATCGCGATAATTCTTTCTCCCTGATTTTTTCTGGAAATATGTGATTTTATAGTATCAGGGGGGGTCGTCAGCGGGGCCACCAGGTGGGTACAACCCACCTGGGCGCGCCAGGAAAGGGGCGCGCCCTCGTCGGCTGTGCCCACCCAGGGGCCCCTTTCTGGTGGGTCTTGGCTCCAAAAATTCTTATTATTGATATAAAAAATCCTCGCAAAGTTTCGTTCCATTCTGAGAACTTTCATTTCTGCACAAAAAGAACACCATGGTAGTTCTGCTGAAAACAGCGTCAGTCCGGGGTTAGTTTCATCCAAATCATGCAAATTAGAGTCCAAAACAAGAGGAAAAACGTGAGAAAAAGTAGATACGTTGCAGACGTATCGGCGAGCCACTGACTTATTGGAAATAATACATACTGATGTATGCGGTCCGATGAGTGTTGAGGCTCGCGGCGGGTATCGTTATTTTCTGACCTTCACAGATGATTTGAGCAGATATGGGTATATCTACTTAATGAAACACAAATCTGAAACATTTGAAAAGTTCAAAGAATTTCAGAGTGAAGTGGAAAATCATCGTAACAAGAAAATAAAGTTTCTACGATCTGATCGCGGAGGCGAATATTTGAGTTATGAGTTTGGTCTTCATTTGAAACAATGTGGAATAGTTTCGCAACTCGCGCCACCTGGAACACCACAGCGTAATGGTGTGTCCGAACGTCGTAACCGTACTTTATTAGATATGGTGTGATCTATGATGTCTCTTGCCGATTTACCACTATCGTTTTGGGGTTATGCTTTAGAGACGGCTGCATTCACATTAAATAGGGCACCATCTAAATCTGTTGAGACGACACCATATGAACTGTGGTTTGGCAAGAAACCTAAACTGTCATTTCTTAAAGTTTGGGGCTGCGATGCTTATGTGAAAAAGCTTCAACCTGATAAGCTCGAACCCAAATCGGAGAAGTGCGTCTTCATAGGATACCCAAAAGAAACTGTTGGGTACACCTTCTATCACAAATCTGAAGGCACGATCTTTGTTGCTAAGAATGGATCCTTTCTAGAGAAGGAGTTTCTCTCGAAAGAAGTGAGTGGGAGGAAAGTAGAACTTGATGAGGTAGTTGTACCTATCTCGAATTGGAAAGTGGTTCATCACAAAAATCAGTTCCAGTGATGCCTACACCAATTAATGAGGAAGCTAATGATGATGATCATGAAACTTCATATCAAGTTACTACCGAACCTCGTAGGTCAACTAGAGTTCGTTCCGCGCCAGAGTGGTACGGTAATCCTGTTCTGGAAGCCATGTTACTAGACTATGATGAACCTACGAACTATGAGGAAGCAATAATGAGCCCAGATTCCGTGAAATGGCTTGAGGCCATGAAATCTGAGATGGGATCCATGTATGAGAACTAAGTGTGGACTTTGGTTGACTTTCCCGATGATCGGCAAGCCATAGAAAATAAATGGATCTTCAAGAAGAAGACTGACGCTGACGGTAATGTTACTGTCTACAAAGCTCGACTTGTTGCGAAAGGTTTTCAACAAGTTCAAGGAGTTGACTACGATGAGACTTTCTCACCCATAGCGATGCTTAAGTCTGTCTGAATCATGTTAGCAATTGCCGCATTTTATGATTATGAAATTTGGCAAATGGATGTCAAACTGCATTCCTTAATGGATTTCTTAAAGAAGAGTTGTATATGATGCAACCAAAAGGTTTTGTTGATCCTAGAGGTGCTAATAAAGTGTGCAAGCTCCAGCGATCCATTTATGGACTGGTGCAAGCCTCTCGGAGTTGGAATATACGCTTTGATAGTGTGATCAAAGCATATTGTTTTATACAGACTTTTGGAGTAGTCTGTATTTACAAGAAAGTGAGTGGGAGCTCTGTAGCATTTCTAATATTATATGTGGATGACATATTGTTGATTGGAAATGATATAGAATTTCTGGATAGCATAAAAGGATACTTGAATAAGAATTTTTCAATGAAAGACCTCGGTGAAGCTGCTTATATATTGGGCATCAAGATCTATAGAGATAGATCAAAATGCTTAATTGGACTTTCACAAAGCACATACCTTGATAAAGTTTTGAAGAAGTTCAAAATGGATCAGTTGAAGAAAGGGTTCTTGCCTGTGTTACAAGGTGTGAAGTTGAGTCAGACTCAATGCCCGACCACTACAGAAGATAGAGAGAAAATGAAAGTCATTCCCTATGCCTCAGCCATAGGTTCTATCATGTATGCAATGTTGTGTACCAGACCTGATGTGTGCCTTGCTATAAGTTTAGCAGGGAGGTACCAAAGTAATCCAGGAGTGGATCACTGGACAGCGGTCAAGAACATCCTGAAATACCTGAAAAGGACTAAGGATATGTTTCTCGTTTATGGAGGTGACAAAGAGCTTGTCGTTAATGGTTACGTCGATGCAAGCTTTGACACTGATCCAGATGACTCTAAGTCACAAACTGGATACGTATTTATATTGAATGGTGGAGCTGTCAGTTGGTGCAGTTCCAAGCAGAGCGTCATGGAGGGATCTACGTGTGAAGCGGAGTACATAGCTGCTTCGGAATCAGTAAATGAAGGAGTCTGGATGAAGGAGTTCATATCCGATCTAGGTGTAATACCTAGTGCATCGGGTCCAATGAAAATATTTTGTGACAATACTGGAGTAATTGCCTTAGCGAAGGAATCCAGATTTCACAAGAGAACCAAACACATCAAGAGACGCTTCAACTCCATCCATGATCAAGTCAAGGACGGAGACATAGAGATTTGCAAAATACATACGGATCTGAATGTTGCAGACCCGTTGGCTAAGCCTCTTCCACGAGCAAAACATGATCAGCACCAAGACTCCATGGGTGTTAGAATCAGTAAAATGTAATCTAGATTATTGACTCTAGTGCAAGTGGGAGACTGAAGGAATATGACCTAGAGGCAATAATAAAGTTGTTATTTATATTTCCTTATATCATGATAAATGTTTATTATTCATGCTAGAATTGTATTAACCGGAAACTTGCTACATGTGTGAATACATAGACAAAACAAAGTGTCCCTAGTATATTGCCTCTACTTGACAAGCTCGTTAATCGAAGATAGTTAAGTTTCCTGACCATACACACATGTTGCCATTTTATGAACGGGAACACATCATTAGGAGAATGATGTGATGGACAAGACCCATCCGTTAGCTTAGCATAATGATCGTTAAGTTTTATTGATATCGCTTTCTTCATGACTTATACATATTCCTTTGACTATGAGATTATGTAATTCCCGAATGCCGGAGGAACACCTTGTGTGCTATCAAACGTCACAACGTAACTGGGTGATTATATAGATGCTCTACAGGTGTCTCCGAAGGTGTTTGTTGGGTTGGCATCGATTGAGATTAGGATTTGTCACTCCGAGTATCGGAGAGGTATCTCTGGGCCCTCTCGGTAATGCACATCACTATAAGCCTTGCAAGCAATGTGACTAATGAGTTAGTTGTGGGATGATGCATTACGGAACGAGTAAAGGGACATGCCGGTAACGAGATTGAACTAGGTATGAAGATACTGACGATCGAATCTCGGGCAAGTAACATAGCGATGACAAAGGGAATCATGTATGTTGTCATTACGGTTTAACCGATAAAGATCTTCATAGAACATGTAGGAACCAACATGAGCATCCAGGTTCCGCTGTTGGTTATTGATCGGAGATGTGTCTCGGTCATGTCTACATAGTTCTCGAACCCGTAGGATCCGCACGCTTAACGTTCGATGATGATTCGTATTATGAGTTATGTTTTTTGGTGACCGAAGATTGTTTGGAGTCCCGGATGAGATCACGGACATGACAAGGAGTCTCGAAATGGTCGAGAGGTAAAGATTGATATATTGGAAGATGGTATTCGGACACCGGAATGGTTTCGGAGTGGTTCGGGTATTTTTCAGAGTACCGAGGGGTTACCGGAACCCCCCGGGGAAAGTAATGGGCCTACATGGGCCATAGGGGAGAGGGGAGGCAGCCCACAAGGGGTGGCCGCGCCCCCCTCCCTTGGGGAGTCCGAATTGGACTAGGGGAGGGGGCGTGCCCCCCTTTCCTTCTCCTCTTCCCTCTCCTTCCCCCTTTCCCCCTCCATAAGAAGGAAGGGGGAAACCGACTAGGACTAGCAGTCCTAGTGGGTTTCCCCCCACTTGGCGCGCCACCTAGGGCCGGCCTCCTCCCCTCTCCTCCTTTATATACGGGGGCAGGGGGCACCCCAAAGCACATCAATTGTTCTTAGCCGTGTGCGGTGCCCCCCTCCACAGTTTACTCCTCCGGTCACACCGTCATAGTGCTTAGGCGAAGCCTTGCGCGGATCACATCACCATCACCGTCACCACGCCGTCGTGCTGACGAAATTCTCCCTCGACCCTCTGCTGCATCAAGAGTTCGAGGGACGTCATCGAGCTGAACGTGTGCTGAACTCGGAGGTGCCGTACGTTCGGTACTTGATCGGTCGCGAAGACATTCGACTACATCAACCGCGTTAAACTAACGCTTCCACTTTCGGTCTAGGAGGGTACGTGGACACACTCTCCCCCTCTCATTGCTATGCATCTCCTAGATATATTTGCGTGATTGTAGGAAATTTTTTGAAATTGCATGCTACGTTCCCCAACAATTTGGACACCGGAAGTGTTTCGGGACTTACCGGGAAGGAATCGGGTCATCGGAAGGGGTTCTGGGCACCCCCACACAAGATATGGGCCTTATGGGCCAAAGGAGGGGACAAACCATCCCACAAGGGGACTGGTGCGCCCCCTCCCTTCTTTGGTCTCCCCTAGGAAAGGAAAAGTGGGAGGGCTAGCCCCTCCTGCCTTTCCCTCTCATGGGAGAAAGGAAAAGGGGGGCGCCACCCTCCCCTACCTTTCCCCGCAATCCAAATAAGGAAAGAGGGGGGCGCGGCCTGGGAGGGACCCCAAGTAGGATTCCTCCTACTTGGGCGCCTCCTTTGGCTACTCCTTCCTCCTTCCCACCTATATATACATGGGTAGGGGGCGCCACACAGGGACACAACATTGTCTTAGCCGTGTGTGGGGCCCCCGTCCACCGTTTACTCCCTAGGTCATATTTTTGTAGTGCTTAGGCAAAGCCCTGCGGAGATCACATCACCATCACCGTCACCACGTCGTCGTGCTACCGGAACTCATCTACTACCTCGCTGTCTTGCTGGATCAAGAAGGCGAAGGACGTCACCGAGCTGAACGTGTGCAGAACGCGGAGGTGCCGTGCGTTCGGTACTAGATCGGTTGGAGCGCGAAGAAAGTTCGACTACATCAACCGCGTTGTGAAACACTTCCGCTTACGGTCTACGAGGGTACGTAGACACACTCTCCCCTTCGTTGCTATGCATCTCCATGGATAGATCATTGCGTGTGCGTAGAATTTTTTTATTTTTCCATGCAACGATTCCCAACAATCTCAACCTTCTTGTCGATGTTTTTTTCATTTATCCTCCGTCTTTCCTTTCTCTCCTCGGTGGTCTCATGGTATTACTTCTTCCACGTGGCACCGTCTCCGACACCGTGCACGCATCCATACGACGGCCAAGTGTCCACCGGGAGTCCTTTCAATATGTTCAAGGCCCGGTTGAATGAGGTGTCCCACTTGGGCCTCGCCAACGCCTCATACGGCGAGTCGTTTTCAGCCGCAATCCTGTGCCGCTCTTTCTGCAAAAGGAACATGGATCATTTACAAATGTGACTAAACTTGCAGTCGAATTGATCAAAAGCTAAAATTAGGGGGTAAATTAATAATTACCAGTAGTCTCATGAACTCCTTCGTGACCGCGTCTGTATCGAAAACCTTGTTGACTCAGTCCCAACGGTACCGGGCCCTGATGACGTCACGCACCTGTAGGACGGTGAACTCCGCCAAGGGGTCTGGGGTCCCCAGTCTTTTGCGTGCCCATATGGGCCTCTTCCCCGCATAACCACGGCTTCCGAGGTGGTGGCACCCCATGTTCCTCTCTTGAAGCCCCTTCATGTACTCCTACTTTTCTTTGGCAGCTTCGGCAACGCAAGCCTTCTTGAATATTTCAAACTGCTCTGCCGTAATTTTCAGATTATCGTTTACAATCTTGGAGTAGAGTTCCTCTTTGACGATGATCCGATTTTCACCCTTACTTCCAGGCGGACAACGCGCCGCTAAACTTGCCCATGGCGCGTTTGTTTATCTTCTTCATTGTCGGGTCTTGCCACGGTCGAGTGTATTAGATTTCATCCCGACCCGGGAACAAGAATACTTGGTGCAGCTAGGAGGGAGTGCTCCATATTTGGTATCTTCTTTAATTTCTTATCTTCTTTAAGTTCTCATCATTGATGGGGGCGGTTGCCCGTAGGATGCAGCCTATTTGATTGCCGTAGCACGTGCGCACTTCCGCAGGCTCTTTT
This sequence comes from Triticum aestivum, assembly GCF_018294505.1. NCBI lineage: Eukaryota > Viridiplantae > Streptophyta > Magnoliopsida > Poales > Poaceae > Triticum > Triticum aestivum. The sequence continues at coordinate 138,345,174 of NC_057811.1, read as the reverse complement.
GGATCAAAATTGCCGGAGTCCACCTCCGTGACCACCACTCTAGTAGTGTTGAGTTGGTTTGGGCGTCGTATCGTCTTTGGTTTCGGTTCTATACCGGCTTCGCCAGTCTCGGTGCCGGTCTCAGCGCCGGTGCCGGTCTCAGCGCCGGTGCCGGTCTCAGTGCCGGTCTCGACGCCGGTGTCGGTCTCAGTGCCGGTCTCGACGCCGGTCTCGATGTTGGGCTCAGTCTCAGATGTGACAGGTGGGCCCTACAATAATTGTTGCTCCTCGAGAAGGTTCAAATACGCGTATGCCGCCTCGTTGACGTTACAATCACCAGAACCCTGTCCTTCATCGTTGCTAGCCATGTTTCCTACGATTAAATGTAGTCAATTAATTCTATACCTAATAAAATGAATAATGACATAAAAAAGGCATATGTTTTGCAGGAATGTTGATTCATTCCAGTTACGGCAAATCCCGGGCATTCGATATGTCCTAGTTTGTAGCACAAGTCATGCCGAAATTCATGGAAAATTTTGGCATGACCTTTGCTACAAAGTGGACAAATCGAGCGCTGAAATTTGCCGAAACGGAAATGAATCAACATTCCGGCAAAACATAGGCCACTCGGCTTCATTCCCTGCAAACAACAAAAGGCCACTTGGGCACAATCGAACCACTTCAATGTTGCATATAACATGACCACTTAAGAACTTGTACATGAGCAACTACAACAGTAGATATACATGAGCAAACACTATTGAGGAATTTGCATATAACATGGCCACTTCAAATTTGCATCTCCTAGTGTTTGACACTTCAAGAAAATCTACACAAATCTCATGCTCTCTCAAACTCAATTCAAAAACCAAATCTAGATGGATGAACCCTAGAAACCTAGAACCTTTACATATTTCTCCTAAATTGCTGTCCTGATAAAAATTATGTCCTAATAAAAATTATGAACCCTAGAACTCAATTTTTGTCCTAAATTTCAAATTATGAACCATAGAACTCAATTCAACTTATGTCCTAAATTTCGGTCATAATAAAAAATCATTAAAAATTAAGAACCTACTGGACTTGCAGCACTAATAGAAATTTATATTTTTGTACTGAATTTTTTCTCTAAACTAAACCCTACTGCCCTAATTAACATCTAATTGAAAAACTAAGTTAGAAGAAAATTCAGTTAACTACTAATAGAACAAAATTCAGTTAACTTTAGTGCTCTATAACGATGAAATGAAAAAAGAATCAGTTAACTACTAATTTCATTCATCTAACTTCACCTAATTAACCTACTGTACCACTACTACTAGCAGCACTACTAACCTAATTAACCTAGTAAAACCCTACTTCCCTAACTAAAAAAACATCTAATTAAGATCTACTAGTACCACTATATATACTACTAGCAGCACTGCTGCAACATTTTCTTCATTTTGTTCTTTAAAAAAACATCTATGAAAACAAAAACCATAATTAAACCTACTGCCCTAACTAAATTTTTGCTCTAAACCCTACTGCCCTAGTTAAACCCTACTTCCCTAACTAAATTTTTGCTCTAAACTAAATCTTTGCTCTAACCTAGCCAACCTAGTTTACCTACTTAACCTAGCTAGTTGACTTAGTTACATAACCTAGCTAGTTAACCTACTTAACCTAGCTAATTCCTAGGGTTCATAACTAAATTCACCTAAGTAAATTAACCTAGAGAGGAGGGGTGGGGGCTTACAGAGAGGGTGCTCGGGGGAACAGTTGCGGGGAGGTGCTCGGGGGAGACGGTGGCGCGGAGGGCGTCGAGGGTGGCTCCAGTGGTGTCTACGACGGCTCCAGTGACGGCGAGGGAGGCAGGGGCGTCAAGGGAGGCAGGGACGGCGAGGAGTGGACGAGGGTGGCTCTAGGGCGTCGATGGCGCGTGGCTCCGGTGCAGGCGATGACGCGCGGCTCCGGTGGCGGCTCCGGTGACGGCGACGGAGGCAGGGCAGCGAGGGAGAGGTAGGAGACGCGAGAAGAATGGGGAATTGGGGGAAGGAGGGACGCCCGCGCAGGGGCAAGCCAAACTTAGTGGTAGCGCTTGCTAAAGCGCTTTTTGGCGGAACGCGCTACTGCTATAGATAAGTTAGCTATAGCGCCTGTCCTGAAAACGCGCTATAGCTAAAGTAGCTATAGCGCTTTCTTGAAAACACGCTGGGGCTATTGCTTCCATTTTTATTTTTCTTTAATTTTCCTTTCATTGTTTCTTTCCTCTTTTGTTTTATTTTTCTTTTCTTAGTTGCAGCACTGTCGCCTTAAAACGCGCTGCTACTATTTTGTTAGCCGTAACGCGGTCCGTAGACGGGCGCTACTACTATACCAAGCCTGGCGGCAACGGTGTAACAGTTATAGTAGTATCGCTTTTTATGCGGGACGCGCTACTGCTATGTATGTAGCAGTAGCAGGCTTTTCCGCACTCAACGCACTACTGCTATCTAACAGTAGCGCATTGTTTTAACAAGCGCTACTAATAAGTCTCTGTGTATATGCTTTTTCCTAGTAGTGTGGGGAATGCTAGAAATCAAGATTCTTGTGGTAGGATTGGAATATCTTGATCTCAACACATGAGTAGGTGGTTGTCTCTCACAAAATGTATGCTGGAAGTGTAGACACGTTCTGATGGCTCTCTCACATATGGAGAAGGGGGTGGAGGGGTATATACACTACAAAAAAATACACTTCCGTGATGATACGTGTTTGTCACAGTAGGTCGCGTTTTCTGTCATGCATGTACATCCATGACAAATTTATGACAGAATCAAGATAGTCATACCTGTGCTGTCGTAGAAGTGTTCCATGACATTGCCAAAATTATCATCACGGAAGTGTCCACTTCCATGACGATAAATCGCGCGTCACAGAAGTGCTTTCATCAAGGGTGACCGACACGTGGCATCCACCGTAACGGAACGCCGTTAAGCTATCAGGTCGGGTTTTGGATCCGATAACCCGTTAACAGCCGCGACAATGGGGATTTTCCACGTGTAAAATCATCTTTGGCTGGAGGAAACACGTGTCAGCTCCGCATTGGCACGGGTGTCACTCATCCAACGGTCGAGATGGGCCTATGATATGTTGACACGTGGACCGGCACAAAAGTGGCCCACAAAGTTTAAATGGGCTGGCCCCACCGAAGGCCCATAAGATTTAGCGGACCATAATGGGCTGGCCCAGCTAAAGGCCCAGAAAATTTAGCGGACCATAATGGGACGGCCCAGCTAAAGGCCCACACGATTTTGCAGACCATAATGGGCCGGCCCAGCTAAAGGCCCACAAGATTTTGCGGACCACAATGGGCCGTCCCAGCTAAAGGCCCACAAGATTCTGCAAACCATAATGGGCCGGCCCAGCTAAAGGCCCAACATTCTCTGTCAAATCGTCCTGTCAACGGCCTGTCCTAAACTTGTCATCAAGGCGGCCCATGGTCACTTCTGGCCCGTTAACAGTCCGCTAAGTAATTGGGCCGAATTACGGCCCGGTGTATTTCCGGCCTGTTAAAGGTCCGGCTTCATTTGGGCCCATTTACAGGCCCTCAAAACTTTCGGCCCATAAACGACCGTGAAGGATTTGGGTCATATTCGGCCATGTCTGACATTTGGCCTGTTAGAGGCCCACTATAGCTTTAGGCCACTTTCGGCCTGTTGTCATTTTCGGCATGTTAACGCCGGACGTAAACCATGGGCCATATGTGGCCCAACGTCATATTGGGCCCATTAACGGCCCATATAAAAATGAGGATAATCTAGCCCGACCGAAGTTCCGGCCTGTTAAAGGCCCGTATATTAGGTCGGCGCATTTACGGCCCGTCCGAATTTCGGCCTGTCAAAGATCCGCATCGTAAATGGGCCACCATTTCGGCCTGCTAAGTCCAGTGGGTTATTTGGCACAATCAAGGCCCAATCTCACTTTCGGTCTATTAAAGGCCCATGTTTTTATGGGCTCGAGATATTTACACCTGTAAATGGCCTATTTTTACTGAGGGCCCAAATTATGTTTAGGCCTGTTAAAGGCCCACTATGGGCACAGGCCTACCAGAAAAATATGAAAGCTTATGCTGATTTAGGCCCAGATATTTTTAGTGGGCTATATGCCAATTTCGGCTCGTAATCATTTTTAGCCCAATTGGAATGGGCCCGACGAATGTTGGCATGTTGGGCTCCTACGAAGCTTTCGGCCGAATACATTACTAAGATAAACCTACACTATACAAAAATAGCGTCGTAATTACTGCAGCCTGAGGCAGCATCATAAATGTTGTATCACAACAAAATAAATTCCAACCATACAACAAAAGGCATGTTGGCATAAAGTTTACAGTCCTTCCAGATAAAAGCACCATCAGATGTATAGAAGCACAGATCATTTGACCTGAGTGCTAATGTTTCAGGCTGTAGAATCTGATGGAGCAGCATGATCTCCACCTTTTTTCCGCCATTTCTCTTGAACAACGAAGCAAATGTTTGATAGTCTGGTTTCAAAACCATTCATATCTTGACGACATTTCTCAACCACTATTCTTGTTTCCGAAACAACGTCCATTAGGGATTGGACTTGTGTCTGGAGCACAGATATATCACTCTGTCTAGCAGGAAGATTTTGTTCAGTAGGCGATTTGGACGAGGTTACCTTGACAACCAACCCAGAATTACGCAGGAAGGTGCTTTTTGCACTGTTAGTGGAGAGATACTGATGCACTGCAGCAAGAGGTGACATTGTGCCTGTAGTAGCCTCGTCACCTTCAGGTGGTTGTGGTTGTTCAATCATTTGTTCCATAGCTTCCTGAAAGTTTGAACTTGTAGATTAGTGTACCAGATAAGTTACTAATCAGCCAAAAACAAACAAAGTAGGTTAAACATTTATACATAACTTATTTTGGTGAACTACTGTAATACATTAGCATGTATTGTAGTGCCAACTACATAATAAAAATCACTTTAGGACCATATGTCCATGTAGCATGCCCACTGTATTGTCTATTTCCTCACATTCGTTGACATCTAAGGATAAAGAGACATGGTTTAAAGTAGGATGAACATAGTATGACATCATTCATATCATGGGCAAACAGATATAAAACAAACAGGCTATTTTATCATTGTGTGCGCACGTGAACATAACAACTAGATTACAGATCAAGACCAAAAGAATATCCTTCATCTCTTTTAAACCATGTAAGGTGAAATGATACGTTAAGACAATTGTGAATAAAAGTGAACAGAGTAACTGACATTGGCTGCAAACCAAGTAGTTAAATGAACACATCACAGTACCAATCAGTTCAAGGCAGGAGGAGTAAGGACTTACAACAACGGCTTGAACTGGTGTGCTCATGCCCTTCATCTTGCTGGTGTGGCAATCCTTGAAGATTTGCACTGCATTCGGTTCAGGTTCTTTTTGGTCCGCACGGGCTTTCCTCTGTATTTGGAACAAGTCAATATAGATATGATAATATGGCACAAAAAAAGAAGGAAGTAGCAGCTATTTACAAGAGCCTCGCAGTGTGCAATATAGCTATGAGATCCTGTTGTCTGTTGGAATTTCACTTTAGAACGGTTGGTTTTGTTCTTCAAACAGTTAGCCTAGAAGAAGATACACTTGTAAGGCACATACATAAATACAAGTTCAATATGTGGTCTGGTCAAATACATATAGCCTACCTGATACTTTGGATCAGACCAGTGTTTAACGAGGGCTGTCCAGTCTTCATCTATAATATATTCCACTGGAGATGTTTGGGCGATTTCATTGTTAGCCTTGCCTTCAAAGTGAGATTTTCTAAGGTGGTACCGATACTGTCGCATAGCAGACTAAAAAACATGAGTGCATGCTTGTTTAGTTGCATCATCTTTCGGATCCAACTTGAACCTCATCTGTTGAAAAAAGAATGTGAGTCTTATTAGGAGGAAGCTAGAAAGTATGGGACAGAGCAAGACAATATTACTAATTGCGATGAATAACATTACTTACGGATAAATGGTCAAGGAAGGTGTTAAACTGGGTATTGTCTTTCTCATTCCTGTACTAGATCCACGTTGGGAGGATACGTGCATGACACCTAACGGCAACGGCTGCCTCTGATACTAACTTGGCTGACTCTGTAGCATCACGTGGCCTTTTTAAACTTGCCTCAAAATGGATCTCCATTCTTCCTCCTTTAGATTTTGTTAATCTGTCAAGCATTATCCCTGATGTCTGTTTCCACTTGCGCCGTGGTGCTAGTTCAACAACGAATATGGAAAGTGTTAGTGTACATCAAACTGTGAGAGTACATATAAAGGAGCATGCAACTACAACTTGACTTGGTCAGGTACCGTCTTGGTGTTGATGCTCATGAGGTTCATCTGATCTTGCCAAGTCCTATTGTGTCAGCAGTGCTTCGGAAGTAGTGTTAGGTGTGAAGGCAGCTTGGGAACTGGCCAGTTCCGGAGCAAACGAACGAGTAACTGGTTGAGATGCTGGTACAGTTGAAGCGGATGCTGTAGCTGGTGGAGCAGGTGATACTGTGCTTGTAGATTTAGCCGGCGGACTTGGACCTTCTACTGCACTATAAGTACCAGCAGAACCTCGACGGCAGAACCTTTTCCGTTTCACCCGACGAGTAACAGCACTCCCTACTATATTATTTTCCTCGCTCTTTTTTGACTTTGCCATGTCAAGCTGTACCCACAACACAAAAGAATAAAATCACTCTTCAGAACTCACTGATGCATGATACAGACAAGCAATACTTTTATGTAAGACAACCGTATGAGGATGGAATATGTAAGAAAAATAGGACGACATGACATATTCACAGCTACAATGTGCAAACTAAGAAGAAGGATTTTCAAGAAAATAGAAGTAATGCAAGCTAGACACCATATGAAAGATGCAACCAATATTACTCTGCCAAGTTAAAAGTGTCTTGTCATAAGTGGCAATTCGAAAAATTAGAAGCAGTACAATGTAGAAATCAATGCAAGATGCAACCACTATCAAACTGCCATGTTAAAAGCGTCCAATCATGAGTGACTGATGCGGGATACACAACAGCAGTACTTTGATGTAAGAACATGGTATGATAGATAGATGCAGTGCATTCTAGACAAAGAAAGCCATGTCATATGCACATGTATAACGTATAAACTTAGCAGGTGCAATTTAATCAAAATAGAAGAAATACAGGCTAGACAACATATGCAACATGAAACCAATTATCACACTGTCAACTTAGAGCAAGCACCTGCGATGGTGGATTACGGGAGATGAACTCATCATGTAGACTTGGGACTTCAACTTCATTAGCAGTAGCAGTGGCAAATCTAGAGAGTCTCTGTTTGCGTCGGTGCGGAGGACCACCAACATCCCCTAACTTACTCTTTTCCTTCCTATTTTCTGATATTGCCTTATGAAGTCAAAACCACAAGAAGATGAATAAAATTAGCTCTGCATAACTGGTTGACGCATGATACAGACGAACACTACTTTGATGTAAGGCAAGCGCAGGATAGGAGGATGGAATATATACAAAAAAATACAGCGTTTCATATTCACACATACGATAGGAGGATGGAATATGTATGAAAAAACAGTAAGCGGAAGGCATTTCAACAAAATTAGAAGAAATGAAAGCTAGGCACCATATGAACATGCAACCAATATCACTCTATCAGGTAAAAAGTGTCTCGTCATAAGTGCCATTTCAAGAAATTAGAAGCAGTACAAGCTAGAAGACAATGCAGGATGCAACCTACATCACAGTCCCAAGTTAAATGTGTCTTATGGGTAAGTGATCGTTGCAGGTATAAGTTGTAAGCTACGCAGATGCAATTCAACATAATCAGAAGCAATACAAACTAGACATCATACGGAAAACGCAACCACGTATAACAGTTCCAAGTAAGAGCAAGCACCTGTGATGGTGGAGTAGGGGAGATGTGCTCATCGTGTACACGTATGTTCTAGAAACAGGAACACGTGTCATATTCACAGGCATTATGTGTAAAGTAAGCAGATGCAATTCAAGTTAGAAGCAATACAAGCTAGACATCATACGCAACATGCAACCACATATAATAGTGTCAAGTTAGAGCAAGCACCTATGATGGTGGAGTAGGGGAGATGTGCTCATCATCTACACAGCTACGTTGACTGTCCAGCCTTGTGTTGTCTTGCGAATCTTGTTGGGAGGATGGCGGAGTAGAATCTGTAGAGACCCCCTGTTTGAGTTGCTCCGAAGGACCACCATCATCCACTGCCGGACTAATTTGCTTCAGTTGTAATGATTTTGCATTGTGAAGTCAAACCTATAAGAAAAAGGAATAAAATTCGCTCTTCAGAACTCATTCATGCATGATACTGACGAACACTACTCGGATGAAAGGCAAACACATGATGCGAGGATGGAATATGTATGAAAAACAGGATGGTGTGACATATTCACACCTATAATGTGGTAACTAAGCAGAAGGCATTTCAACAAATTAGAAGCACTGCAAGCTAGACACCATATGAAAGATGCAACCAATATCACTCTGCCAAGTTCAAACTGTATGGCGTTTCAACAAATTAGAAGCAGTACATGCTAGAAATCATATGCAAGACACAACCAATATCACAGTGGCGACTTAAAGGTGCCTTATCATAAGTGACTGATGCGGGATATGGAAGAATAGTAGTCTGATGTAGAAACAGGAACACATATCATATTCACAGGCATTATGTGTAAAGTAAGCAGATGCAATTCAACAAAGTTAGAAGCAATACAAGCTAGACATCATACGCAACATGCAACCACATATAATAGTGCCAAGTTAGAGCAAGCACCTATGATGGTGGAGTAGGGGAGATGTGCTCATCATCTACACAGCTACGTTGACTGTCTAGCCTTGCGTTGTCTTGCGAATCTTGTTGGGAGGATGGCGGAGTAGAATTTGTAGAGAACCTCCGTTTCAGTTGCTCGGAAGGACCGCCATCATCCAATGCCTTGCCAATTTCCTTCAGCTTTATTGATTTTGCATTGTGAGGTCATACCGACAAGAAAAAGGAATATCATTCGCTCTTCAAAACTCATTCATGCATGATACTGACGAACACTACTCTAATGAAAGGCAAAGTCATGATACTTGTAACATCCCAAATTTTCAATTTGGAATGTTATAGTTTAAATCATCATTGCATAGCATATTTTATTGCATTTTGACAAATCCTCGATAAATCCTAAGCAACTCAAGGACCCTCGGAGAGAGTTAGGGATTTTTCCCGGTTTTTCATATTTGATTTTATCAAATAATAAAACGAGGATTTTTGGTTTTAATTATTTTTCTCTCCGAAAAATATTTCTATATTAAAATAAATGAGAGGAGAAAATATGACTTCTCCAAAATAATTGAAATATTGGAGGAAAAATATTAAAATCAAATATTGGATTTTATTCGGATTTTATTTGCAATTTTAATTGCATTAAAAAAATTGCACGTTTTCAAAACTGCATTTTTGGGCCAAGAAAATGTTCACCTTGTTCTATATATTTTAATTTTATGGGGAAAATTTGTTTTATCATTTTTGGATTTTTATTTATTTTTTTGCGATTTTTTTAGATTCGGCGAATATTTAAAAAAAACCCTGCGCCCGACTGGGCCGAGGCCCAGCCGAGCCAGGCCGGCCCGCCCGCGTCGTCTCCCTCCCGCGCACGCTCGCGC
>NC_057811.1:138326793-138334811 GCF_018294505.1 Triticum aestivum | reverse complement strand
CCGTGCGCCGCCGCCCGCCGCCTCCCGCCGTCGCCCGAGCCCCGCCCAAGCCCCGCCGCCCCGCCGGAGTCCCGCCGGAGCTACCGCCGAGTCCGGTTTAAAAAAAAACGATTCGGTTTATTTTTTTCTAAACCCTAGTTTTCGTTTTTTTTCAGATCGGTTTATTTTTTTCGGTTTTATTACTTAGTGAACGTTCACTGACCCGTTCGTTTTAACGAACGTGTTCGCCGGTTAGTCGCAGTTAACGAACGTTCGTTCGTTTAACTGTTCGTCAGTTTTCTTTTTCGTCGGAATTTTCCAAGGTTATTCCAGATCGCGATTTCCGATCAGATCTTCGTTTTCGTTTAACTTTTCGCTTGTTTATCGGAATCAGGCGATTCAAGCGCCTAGAGTTTCGTCTCGAAATTCTCTTTCTGTTTAACCTACTCAAACAAGTTTTTGCTACTGTAAAATTTGACCTAGATCCAGATTAGTAAACGAGGCTTGTTTCTTTCGCCGTTTGATTTTTGTTGCTTCGTTCGATTTGATTCTTTTTGCAAACCGGAGTTCTTAAGTTGAACTATCTGGTTGGATCTTTATTTGAGTTTTACATGTGCATTAGATGAGTACTTATTGTTTGCTTGTTTGTTTGCGATAGAGTACCCGGAGTGCGCTGCTTGTTACTTCGAATCGCTAGGTTTCGCGGATCATCAGCAAGGCAAGTAACACTTTGATCATACTTTTCCATACCCAGTTTTTATTGCATTAGATCAATCCTCAAACACTGCATGGTTAGGATCCAATTTAAACTGTGGGTATTGGGAAGTAGTTGAGGTAGTACCTATTACCTGTTTTATTTATCAAACCCTTGGGAGTTACTTCTACGTTTTCTTATATTGCCATGCTATGCTCGTAGACGTGGATTGGGTTTGAGAGATATTCATGATAGATGTGAGATTGTTAATTAATGGTTTACTTAAGGTGGCAACTAAAACTCACATCTGGGTGGATTGAGGCACCTGGAGAACCCAGTGTTGCCTGTATTTTTTTGGATATCCCGGAGTACCCGTGTGATCATCCTATGGACCGCCACCCAGGCCCAAAGGGATCATGAGATTATTCATGCTAGAAACTTCCGTGTGCAGCCACAAGCTATTATGGGCTCTAGCATAGTTGATTAAGTGGTGTGAGCTCTTGAAGAGGAAGACTAGCAGATGTAGGGGATGTAGGTGGTACGGTCTACCCAGAGTAGAGAGTTTACGCTTCTGAAAGACTGTGTCTCGGTCATCCGTTTCTCAAACATCATGCAGTGCGAGAATCAAGCGGAGGCGATCGAGTCTTGTGGGGAAAAGTGCACAAACCTCTGTAGAGTGTACAAACTAATCATGGTTAGCCGTGTCCCCGGTTATGGACAACTTGAGTATCTAGTACCTGGATTATCATGTGAATCTCATCACCATGTTACTTTAATTAATTTTGTTGGGTTAATGATGACACTTAACTGGGATTGAGTTGGAGGTACCTTCTCAATGTTTAACAACCACCATGATAGTTAAATAAAATTTATTCCTTTGCAGTAGGGAAAAATTGGCTTTTCGCAAAACTGTAACCATAGAGCTTTCCACCAGCCATATATGCATGTAGTATAGCATTATTATGTTCATTATTCTCTATGTGTTACATTGCCAGCATATTCCATGTGCTGACCCGTTTTCGGGCTGCAACATTTCATGTTGCAGACTTTTCAGACGACGAGTAAGGTGCCTTAGGTCGTGGTCTTATACTCAGTGATGCCGATGGAGTTGATAAACTCACTTATCTTCGAAGCCTTCCGCTGTTATCGTATTTAGATGGCCTTAAGCCATATTTATCAGACTTATTCTCTATGAGACATTCGTTGTAATAAGTGTGTGATTGCTACTCTGTTATAAATCTTCCATTTGTACTGTGCGTGTCAGCATTACTGATCCAGGGATGACACTGGTGCACAGCAGCACAGACTGTTTGAGGTCTGGTCACTACAAAGGTGGTATCAGAGCACACACTGACTGTAGGACACGACCACTAAGCTTAAACCCTAGAACACTTCTCTCTTCTCATTTCTGACCCCTCCCCCACCTTCTACTCTTTTAGGAATGGCGGATGCAAGGAGCAAGTTCATGCAACCAGATGAAGATACGCCTTTTGGACGTCACTTGAAGGAAGTCACCAAGTACTTGAACATAGGAATACCAATCATCACCGGAACCTACAACGCCACATTACCTGAAGAGGAGAGCTGGAAGATTCCAGTTCAAGTTCCAGGAAGGACGTTTGCGCCAGTCATTGAACCTATAAAATTGGCTTTTGAAGCACCAACCTAGAGTTTAGGGAAGAGCATGGCAGCCCACATCGCTATGGGACGCATTGGAGAAGTCTACCATAGGGAGCTTAAGGATACTATTTATCAGATTTGTGGACGCCGAGACGAGCAATGGGAGATGATCAGCACCAAGAAGGATGGATCAATTGCAGCGTTCATCCAGGAGCAAAACCAACACATTCGTCGCCAGGAGAACCAGATGTGCTCAGACAAGATAGATCTGAAGAAGGCATTGACGAAGATCAAGGAGCTGGAGGAAGAATTCAAGGCTACACGCGAGGATTATTTGGAGGAAATCGTCGCGCTGGTAGGGAAGAATGACGACCTGGAGAAGAAGATTGGAGTATTCATGGGAAATCCAGTGCCAAAAGCAGAAGATGATGGATGCGCTTGCCCGGATAACTACATCATCATCGACGACACCGACTCGGACCCCAGTGAAGATGAATTTGTTGATGAAGCTGGAGCAGATATCATGGAGTCTTCGACTGATCAGAATTTCTAGTAGACCACCATATCAGTAGTAGTTTTCCCCCATTTATATAGTATAGTTCAAGCACTTTTGTAACACTAGTTAGATCGATTGTATGCCTTGTTTGAATTGATTGAGTGATATTGATTGTCTTTGTCTCATGAGCATATGGGTAGTGTTTTCCCTCTAGACCTCATTCTATTCTAAACTCTCATCTTTTCTAACCTATCAGATGCCTCCGAGATGCGACACCGGATTTGTTTTCCCACCGGAGATCACCCAGTTGATTCAGCAACAGAATGCCCTGATGCAAGTGTTAGTACAGAACCAAGGCAACAACAACAACAACAACCCACCACCACCACCTGTTGATCACTTAGCCCGTTTCTTGAGGCTAAATCCGCCGGTGTTTTCCAGCAGCACCGAGCCGATTGTTGCAGATGATTGGCTCCGCAAAGTTGGAAGAGAGTTGGCCACTGCAGGATGCACAGATGCGGAAAGAGTGCGTTTTTCCGCACATCAGCTTGAAGGACCCGGAGCATCATGGTGGGAGAATTACACAGCCACACACCCTATTGACATTGTCACATGGGACCAGTTTCAGCAAGCCTTCTGTACAGCCCATGTTTCAGCAGGAGCTATGGCCATGAAGAAGCGTGAATTTCGTAACCTACGCCAAGGAGGACGCACCGTAGGCCAGTATGTGGAGGATTTCAGTAAGTTAGCACGTTATGCACCAGATGACGTTGCTACAGATGCAGCCAAGCAGGAGAAGTTCCTCGAAGGATTGAATGATGAGCTGAGCATGCAGCTAATGGTAGCAACCTTCAACAACTGCCAGGAGTTGGTAGATAGAGCACTCATGATTGAAGGGAAGCAGCAGCAGATTGAGAACCGTAAGAGGAAGTATGGACAAGGGAAGTATAATTCTGGAGCTCAGCAGAAGCCACGTTTTGCCCCGAAACCGGGAGGACAGTTTCAGCATACCCATGGAGGAGGTAGTTCGCACAACCATAATGGCTCCAAGAATGGTAATGGGAATGGAGGAAGCAACGGACAGAACCGCACCAATCCTTCAACCCCAGCCAAGAGGGATCTAAGTCACACTGCTTGTTTCAAGTGCCAGAAGACTGGACATTATGCAACTGATTGTCCTGAAGCCCAGAATGGAAATGGCAATGGAAGCTCCGGGAAGAAGCCGAACCCTTTCAACAAAGGACATGTGAACCACGTGAGCGTGGAAGAGGTTGAAGCACAGCCTGAGGCAGTAATAGGTAAGTTTATGGTTAAGTCATTTACTGCACTCGTTCTTTTTGATACTGGTGCATCGCATTCATACATATCAAGGGGATTTGTGGATAAGTATAAACTGCCAACCCAAGCCCTTAGGTCACCCATGTTAGTAACCTCGCCAGGAGCAGAGTATATGGCTAGTTTATGGTGTGAACGGTTACCATTAAGGATTGGTAACTACCTGTTTCCCTCAGACCTAATCATACTGGAATCGCAAGGATTGGATGTGATATTAGGCATGGATTGGTTATCAAAGTATGAAGGGAACATTGAGTGCGCCAGTAAGTCGATTTTGCTTACCACCCCAGAAGGAGGAAGCATTAAGTATGTATCCCGGCATATGCCGAAGAGGATTCAAGTGAATTCCTTATCAGGAGTTGTACAGGAGGAAGTACCAGTGGTGAAGGATTACCCAGATGTATTTCCAGAAGAGTTGCCAGGCATGCCACCGGATAGAGACATTGAATTCTTGATTGAACTTTTGCCAGGCACAGGGCCAATATCTAAGAGACCGTACAGGATGCCCGCAAAAGATTTGGAGGAGATTAAGAAGCAGATTAAGGAGTTATTGGATAAAGGCTATATTCGCCCAAGTTCATCACCTTGGGGACCACCGGTACTTCTAGTGGAGAAGAAAGATGGATCGTTGAGGATGGTTGTTGATTACCGTGGAATGAATGAAGTGACCATCAAAAACAAGTACCCACTGCCGATGATCAATGATTTGTTTGACCGCTTACAAGGAGCTAAGGTATTTTCCAAGATTGATCTACGATCAGGATACCATCAGTTAAAGATTCGAGAGCAGGATATACCTAAGACGGCTTTTACCACCAGATATGGGCTATATGAGTATATCGTTATGTCATTTGGTCTGACTAACGCACCTGCCTATTTCATGAACCTGATGAACAAAGTGTTTATGGAGTTTTTGGATAAGTTCGTCGTGGTGTTCATTGACGATATTTTAGTCTATTCCAAGAATGAAGAAGAGCATAATGAGCATTTGCGTTTGGTACTTGAGAAGCTCAGACAACATCAGTTATACGCCAAGTTCAGCAAATGTGAATTTTGGCTGAAGGAAGTTAGATTCCTCGGACATGTTATATCCGGAGAAGGAATAGCAGTAGACCCCGCCAAAGTTGACACAGTAACAAGTTGGGAATCACCCACGTCAGTTGGAGAGATCCGGAGTTTCCTTGGACTTGCAGGATACTACCGGAGGTTCATCGAGAATTTCTCGAAGATTGCAAAGCCCATGACTGAGCTATTGAAGAAGGACACCAAATTCAATTGGACTGAGGAATGTGAAGCTAGTTTCCAAGAATTGAAGAAACGATTGGTTACATCACCAGTGTTGATTCTGCCAGATCAACGCAAGGATTATGAAGTTTATTGCGACGCTTCTCGTCGAGGACTTGGAGCAGTGCTTATGCAGGAAGGAAGAGTTGTGTCATATGCTTCACGACAACTTAAACCCCATGAGAAGAATTATGCCACGCATGATTTGGAGTTAGTAGCCGTAGTGCATGCGTTGAAGACATGGAGACATTTTCTCATCGGAAACCATTGTGAGGTGTACACGGATCACAAGAGTTTGAAGTACATTTTCACGCAGAAGGAGTTAAATCTCAGGCAGAGGAGATGGTTGGAGCTTATTAAGGACTATGATATGAGATTGCACTATCACCCAGGAAAGGCTAACGTAGTAGCAGACGCGTTGAGCCGCAAGAGCCATGTCAACACCCTCATGACAGGAGAGTTACCCCAGGAGTTAGCCGAGGATCTTCGCGAGCTATGTTTGGAGATAGTTCCAAGAGGCTATTTAGCACCATTGGAGATTCAGTCTACCTTGATGGAAAAGATCAGAGAAGCTCAGAAAACAGACAAGGAGATTGATGAGATAAAGGAAAAGTTGAGCAAAGGAAAAGCCAAGGGATTTCGTGAGGATGAGTACGATACCTTATGGTTTGAGGACCGCGTTTATGTGCCCAATGATCCGGAGATCGGGAAGTTGATCTTGCAAGAGGCCCATGATTCACCGTACTCGATTCACCCAGGAAATACCATGATGTACTTGGATTTGAAGGATACTTTCTGGTGGACCGGAATGAAGAAGGATATCGCGGAGTATGTAGCAGTTTGTGATGTGTGTCAGAGAGTGAAGGCAGAACATCAGAAGCCAGCGGGATTGCTACAACCATTGCCGATACCCGAATGGAAGTGGGATAAACTAGGCATGGATTTTATCACGGGATTGCCCAGGACTCGTTCAGGCTATGACTCAATATGGGTTGTAGTCGACCGTTTGACGAAAGTAGCTCATTTCATTCCAGTGAAGACCACTTACACCAGTGCTAAGTTGGCAAAGATATACATGACCAGAATCGTATGTTTGCATGGAGTTCCGAGGACCATTGTATCAGATAGAGGAACCCAGTTTACCTCGAAGTTTTGGAATCAGTTACATGAAACTTTGGGAACCAAGCTAGAATTCAGTACAGCCTTTCACCCACAGACAGATGGACAGACCGAGAGAGTCAATCAGATTTTGGAAGACATATTGAGAGCTTGTGCACTAGATTATGGATCTAGTTGGGACGACAATTTGCCATATGCAGAGTTTTCTTACAACAACAGTTATCAAACTAGTTTGAAGATGGCCCCTTTCGAAGCTTTATACGGAAGGAGGTGTAGAACACCATTGTTATGGGACGAAGTTGGAGACCGTCAGTTGTTTGGACCAGATTTGATTAAGGAGTCTGAACAGAAAGTGAGGTTGATTCGCGATAGGCTCAAGGTAGCCCAGTCCAGGCAGAAGAGTTATGCGGATTCTAAACGTAAGGAGACAGTTCACGAAGTCGGAGACAGAGTTTATCTTCGAGTATCACCACTTCGAGGAGTGAAGCGCTTTGGAGTTAAGGGAAAGCTAGCACCCCGTTTTATCGGACCATACAGAGTTTTGGAACGTATGGGAGAAGTTGCCTACAAGCTGGAATTGCCTGAAGGATTGTCAGGAGTTCATGATGTATTTCACGTTTCCTAGTTGAAGAAGTGCCACGCAGAGATGGCTGAGATACCACTGAGAGATACAGTGCCACTGGAAGCGATTCAGCTGGAAAGTGATTTGACCTATGTGGAGAAACCAGTTAAGATTCTTGAGTATGCCAGTAGAGTCACCCGCAGTAAGGTTATCAAGTTTTGCAAAGTCCAGTGGAGTCACCATACGGAAGATGAAGCCACCTGGGAGCGAGAGGAAGATCTACGGTAGAACCACTCTCACCTATTTTCTAGCCAACCCGAATCTCGAGGGCGAGATTCATCTTAAGGGGGTAGGTTTGTAACATCCCAAATTTTCAATTTGGAATGTTATACTTTAGATCATCATTGCATAGCATATATTATTGCATTTTGACAAATCCTCGATAAATCCTAAGCAACTCAAGGACCCTCGGAGAGAGTTGGGGATTTTTCCCGGTTTTCATATTTGATTTTATCAAATAATAAAACGAGGATTTTTGGTTTTAATTATTTTTCTCTCCGAAAAATATTTCTATATAAAATAAATGAGAGGAGAAAATATGACTTCTCCAAAATAATTGAAATATTGGAGGAAAAATATGAAAATCAAATATTGGATTTTATTCGGATTTTATTTGCAATTTTAATTGCATTAAAAAAATTGCACGTTTTCAAAACTGCATTTTTGGGCCAAGAAAATGTTCACCTTGTTCTAATTATTTTATTTAGACGGGGAAAATTTATTTTATCATTTTTGGATTTTTATTTATTTTTCTGTGATTTTTGTTTTAGATTCGGCGAATATTTAAAAAAAACCGCGCCCGACTGGGCCGAGGCCCAGTCGAGCCAGGCCCGCCCGCCCGCGTCGTCTCCCTCCCGCGCACGCTCGCG